>NC_073388.1:4134293-4381793 GCF_028641065.1 Leucoraja erinaceus | reverse complement strand
AGGACTTTCATATGAAGAAAGACTGGATAGACTTGGCTTGTACTCGCTGGAATTCAGAAGATTGAGTGGGGGGATCTTATAGAAACTTACAAAATTCTTAAGGGGTTGGACTGGCTAGATGCAGGAAGATTATTCCCGATGTTGGGGAAGTCCAGAACAAGGGGTCACAGTTTAAGGATAAGAGGGAATTCTTTTAGGACCGAGATGAGAAAAACATTTTTCACACAGAGAGTGGTGAATCTGTGGAATCCTCTGCCACAGAAGGTAGTTGAGGCCAGTTTATTGGCTATATTTAAGAGGGAGTTAGATGTGGCCCTTGTGGCTAAAGGGATCAGGGGGTATGGAGAGAAGGCAGGGATGGGATACTGAGTTGGATGATCAGCCATGATCATATTGAATGGCGGTGCAGGCTCGAAGGGCCGAATGGCCTACTCCTGCACCTATTTTCTATGTTTCTATGTTTTTAAAACCCACGCTGTCACAGGGAGAAGGTACATACATTCAGCTCCTGTAGTCAGGATCGAACCTGGATCTCTGGCGCTGTGAGGCAGCAACTCTATCGCTGTGTCACCGTACCACCCAGAGTAAGGACAGAGGAATACATCTCATCCTAGAGCCATAGATCCATAGAGCCATACAGTGTGGAAACAGGCTCTTCGGCCCAACTTGCCCATGCCGACCAACATGTCCCATCTACACTAGTCCCACCTGCTTGCGTTTGGCCCATGTCCCTCTAAACCTGTCCTATCCATGTACCTGTCTAAGTGTTCTTTAGAGTCACTGCCTCAACTACCTCCTCCAGCATCTTGTTCCATACACCCACCACCCTTTGTGTGAAAGAGTTGCCCCTCATGTTCTTATTAAATCTTTCACCTTAAATGTGCTCTGGTTCTTGATTCCACTACTCTAGGCAACAAACTCGATACCCAACCTATTCCTCCCACGATTGCTTCTTCTTCTTCACTGATTTTATCATTGTTTAAAAGACAATTGGACAGGTACATGGATAGGACAGGTTTAAAGGGATATGGGCCAAATGTGGGCAGGTTGGGCTAGTGTACATGGGACATGTTGGTAGGTGTGGGCGAGTTGGGCCGAAGGGCCTGTTTACATATAACCATATAACATATAACAATTACAGCACGGAAACAGGCCATCTCGGCCCTTCTAGTCCGTGCCGAACACTTACTCTCACCTAGTCCCATCTACCTGCACTCAGACCATAACCCTCCATTCCTTTCCCATCCATATAACTATCCAATTTATTTTAAAATTAAAATCAAACCTGCCTCCACCACTTCCACTGGAAGCACATTCCACACCGCTACCACTCTCTGAGTAAAGAAGTTCCCCCTCATGTTACCCCTAAACTTCTGTCCCTTAATTCTCAAGTCATGTCCTCTTGTTTGAATCTTCCCTACTCTCAGTGGGAAAAGCTTATCCACGTCAACTCTGTCTATCCCTCTCATCATTTTAAAGACCTCTATCAAAACTGACGGAGTAATACGGTGTGCCTCCAAGACCCTATGACTCTATATCAGTTATAATAAAATAAACAATATAATTCTCATCCAATTGCCATATTAACTTATATCATCTCAACTTTCTGGAGTCTTGAGGGGGTTGAATTTGCAGAGTCCAAAGTATTAAGTCTCGTATAATTTAATTTAATTTAGAGATACAGCGTGAAAACAGGCCCTTCGGCCCACCGAGTCCGCACCGACCAGCGATCCCCGCACACTAACACTATCCTACACCCACAAGGGATTATTTATTTACATTTACACCAGGCTAATTAGCCTACAAGCCTGCACGTCTTTAGAGTGTTAGAGAACAGGGCCGTACATCGCCCGGCGCGGCTTCATGGCCGCGGGACAGTCCAGCGCACGCCGGGGGCTCCAACTTCGTGACATTTAGACCGGGAGCGGGGCCAAACATCGCCCGGCGCGGCCTAAAATGGCCGTGGGGCTCACCAGCGCCCGCCTGGGGCTTCGACATCGGGAGAGAAATGGAGAACAGGGGAGAGAAAAGACTTTGCCTTCCATCGCAGTGGGTTCACTGTGATGGATGTTTTTGTAAATTGTGTGTGTGTGTCTGTAGGAAATTGTCTTTGTTTGTATGACTGTCGAAACGGAGTTTCGTTTGAGCCTCGCTGAGGTTCAAATGACATGTAATAAATATTGATTGAAACCGGAGCTCCGGGAGAGAACCCACATGGTCATGGGGAGAAGGTACAAACTCCGTACAGACAGCACCCTGTGGTCAGGATCAAACCCGGGTCTCGGGCGCTGTGAGTCAGCAACGCTACCGCTGCGCCACCGTGCATCCCCCTTCACAAGAAGTGAGCCATTCATCGCAATTTTCCAATAGCATTTGCTGAAGACGACTGAGACAGGCACGTTCCGAAACCTTCCAAGGTGCCAATCAGATCTGAAGGCCAGCGCTCTCTGCCAAGGTTCTACAAATAATTTCCACAACACACTGCGGAACAATTCTTTCAGCACCTTCAGAAAGGAAATGCCCCTTTTCCCTTGTAAAAGGTTGAAAACAAACACTCACATCCTTGGGCGGCACGGTGGCGCAGCGGTAGAGTCGCTGCCTCACAGCGCCAGAGACACCGGTTCGATCCCGACCACGTTCTCCCCGTGACCTGCGTGGGTTTTCTCAGAGATCTCCGGTTTCCTCCCACACTCCAAAGACGTACAGGTTTGTAGTTTAAATGGCTTGGGTTCGTATTCTTGGAAAAGTGTAAATTGTCCCTAGTGTGTGTAGGATAGTGTTAATAGAAACATAGAAACATAGAAAATAGGTGCAGGAGTAGGCCATTCGGCCCTTCGAGCCTGCACCGCCATTCAATATGATCATGGCTGATCATCCAACTCAGTATCCCGTACCTGCCTTCTCTCCATACCCCCTGATCCCTTTAGCTACAAGGGCCACATCCAACTCCCTCTTAAATATAGCCAATGAACTGTGGCCTCAACTACCTTCTGTGGCAGAGAATTCCAGAGATTCACCGTGTTCAAGAAGGAACTGCAGATGCTGGAAGATTGAAGGTACACAAAATTGCTGGAGAAACTCAGCGGGTGCAGCAGCATCTATGGAGCGAAGGAAATAGGCGACGTTTCGGGCTGGTCTGAAGAAGGGTTTCGGCCCGAAACGTCGCCTAGATTCACCACTCTCTGTGTGAAAAATGTTTTTCTCATCTCGGTCCTAAAAGATTTCCCCCTTATCCTTAAGCTGTGACCCCTTGTTCTGGACTTCCCCAACATCGGGAACAATCTTCCTGCATCTAGCCTGTCCAGTCCTTAAGAATTTTGTAAGTTTCTACAAGATCCCCCCTCAATCTTCTAGCGAGTACAAGCCGAGTCTATCCTGTCTTTCTTCATATGAAAGTCCTGACATCCCAGGAATCAATCTGGTGAACCTGATTGTGCGGGGATCGCTGGTCGGTTCAGACTCGGTGGGCCAGAGGACCTGTTTCCGCGCCGTATCTCTAAACTAAACTAAACTAAACCGGATATTTTGCTTGGGCAGCTTACAACCCAGCGGTATGATCATTGATGTCTCTAACTTCAAGTTACCCTTGCTTCCCCTCTCTCTGTGTCCCTCCCCCACCCTAGTCATATTCATAAGTGATAGGAGCAGAACTGGGCCATTCGGCCCATCAAGACTACTCTGCCATTCAATCATGGCTGATCTATCTCTCCTTCCTAACCCCATTCTCCTGCCTTCTCCCCATAACCCCTGCCACCTGTACTAATCAAGAATCTATCTATCTCTGCCTTAAAAATATCCATTACCTTGGGGTTTAAGAAGAAACTGCAGATGCTGGAAAAACAAAGGTAGACAGAAGTGCTGGAGAAACTCAGTGGGTGCAGCGGCATCTGTGGAGAGAAGGAAATAGGCAACGTTTCCTTCGCTCCATAGATGCTACTGCCCCCGCTGTGTTTCTCCAGCACCTTCGATTGCCTTGGCCTCCACAGCCTTCTTGTGGCAATGAATTTCACAGATTCACCACCCTCTGACGAAAGAAATTCCTCCTCATCTCCTTCCGAAAGGAACGTCCTTTAATTCTGAGGCCCAGACTGCCCCACTAGTGGAAACATCCTCTCCACATCCACTGTATCGCCCATGAGTTGGCCTTTTCTGACGCATTGCGTGGAATATTAGGTTCAGTTATGGTCCTGAAGAAGGGTCCCGACCCAAAACGTTGACTGTCCATTCTCTCCATAGATGCTGCCTGACCCACTGAGTTCACTATGTTTTCACTTAAGATTCCAGCATCTGCAGTTTTACCAGACTTTAGACCAGACTTTAGAGATACAGCGCGGAAACAGGCCCTTCGGCCCATCGGATCCACAATCATCCCTAGAATTTAGGAGATTGAGAGGGGATCTTATAGAAACTTACAAAATTCTTAAGGGGTTGGACAGGCTAGATGCAGGAAGATTGTTCCCGATGTTAGGGAAGTCCAGGACAAGGGGTCACAGCTTAAGGATAAGGGGGAAATCCTTTAAAACCGAGATGAGGAGAACTTTTTTCACACAGAGAGTGGTGAATCTCTGGAACTCTCTGCCACAGAGGGTAGTTGAGGCCAGTTCATTGGCTATATTTAAGAGGGAGTTAGATGTGGCCCTTGTGGCTAAGGGGATCAGGGGGGTATGGAGAGAAGGCAGGTACGGGATACTGAGTTGGATGATCAGCCATGATCATATTGAATGGCGGTGCAGGCTCGAAGGGCCGAATGGCCTACTCCTGTTCCTAATTTCTATGTTTCTATGTTTCTATCCCGTACACTCCCACAACCCTACACACACTCGGGCGTCTATTAATCTACAAACCTGTACGTCTTTGGAGAGTGGGGGAGGAACCCGGAGCACCCGGAGAAAACCCACAAGGTCACGGTGAGAACGTACAAACTCCGCACCGACAGCACCCGAGGTCAGGATGGAACCCGGGTCTCTGATGCTGTGAGGCAGCAACTCTTAAAATATCTTGGCGACTTAAAATATCTAGCATTTGATGGTGGGAAAACTTACAAGTGCTGGAAAATCCCAGCAGGTCCAAGCGCGGGCAGTTCTGGTCACGTCATTACAGGAAGGGCGCGGAGGCTTTGGCGAGGAGGCTGAAGATATTTACCAGAATGCTGCCCGGAGTTTTACGGAATGTTCGCTACGGGGAGAAGTCGGAAAGACTTGGATTGTTCCCCCTGGAACGCTGGAGGTTGAAGGGAGACCTGACACAAGTAAATAAAATGATGCGAGGTGTAACATATAAACATAGACAATAGGTGCAGGAGTAGGCCATTCGGCCCTTCGAGCCAGCACCGCCGTTCAATATGATCATGGCTGATCATCCAAAATCAGTACCCCGCTCCTGCTTTCTCCCCATATTCCTTCTTTCCCTTCGCCCTAAGAGCTAAATCGAAATCTCTCTTGAAAACATTGAAATCACAGTGTCGATAGGGTAGACAGCAAGAACCCTGTCAATTTCGTTCACTTTAGTTTAGAGATACAGCACGGAAAGAGGCCCTTCAGCCCACGGGGTCCGCGCCGACCAGCGATCCCCGCACACTAACACTATCCTATACCCACTAGGGTCAATGTTTACATTTACACCAAGCCAATTAACCTACAAACCTGCACGTCTTTGGAGTGTGGGAGGAAACCGAAGAGCTCGGTGAAAACCCACGCAGGTCACGGGGAGAACGTGCAAACTCTGCACAGACAGCACCCGTGGTCGGGATCGAACCCAGGTCTCCGGTGCTGCATTCGCTGTAAGGCAGCAACTCTACCGCTGCTCCACCATGCTGTAATGTGTTGTGATTTACTTTGCAAATATTAATGGGCATTCAAATGCTGTAGGGCAGAGGGATAAGGTTTGAGAGGGCAAACACAGAGGGCAGTGGCTGCCTGCAACACAGCACCAGGAGGTGGTGGTGGCTGATTCAAAAGTTACAGGTTCGTTTAATTTATTTCATTTTAATTATGCAGCTCATGAAGAGATAAATGTGCAAACGGAAATAAATATACAGTTTCAGTTTAGTTTATTGTCACGTGTAACGAGGTACAGTGAAAAGCTTTTGTTGCGTGCTAACCAGTCAGCGGAAAGACCATAGGTAATTACAATCGAGCCGTCCACAGCCATTGAGGGCCTAACGTTTAGTGCAAGGTAAAGCCAGCAATATCCGATCAGAGATAGTCCGGGTGTCATCAAAGATAGTAGTTCAGGACTGCACTCTGGTTGTGGTAGGATGATTCAGTTGCCTGATAACAGCCGGGAAGAAACTGTCCCTGAATCTGGGGGCGTGGAGGTGTATATGGAATGTACATGAAACATATAAGATTATTATTAAAGGTTTGGACACGCTAGAGGCAGGAAACATGTTCCCGATGTTGGGGGAGTCCAGAACCAGGGGCCACAGTTTAAGAATAAAGTGGAAGCCATTTAGAACTGAGATGAGGAAACACTTTTTCACACAGAGGGTGGTGAGTCTGTGGAATTCACTGCCTCAGAGGGCGGTTGAGGCCGCTTCTCTGGATACTTTCAAGAGAGAGCTAGATAGGGCTCTTGAAGATGGTGGAGTCAGGGGTTATGAGAAGAAGGCAGGAACGGGGTACTGATTGGGGATGATCAGCCATGATCACAGTAAGCGGCGGTGCTGGCTCGAGGGGCCGAATGGCCCACTTCTGCACATTGTCTATTGAACGGGCTGCCAGAGGAGGTAGCTGTGGCAGGTACTATGACAACTTTTAAAAGACATTTGGACAGGTACATGGATAGCAAAGGTTTGGAGAGATATGAGCCAAACGCAGACAAACGGGGCGAGCTTAGATGGGGCATCTTGGTCAGTATGGATAAGTTGGGTCGAAGGGCTTGCTTCCATGCTGTATTAGTCTATAACTCTGATAATTGAGACACCAGTTAAAACTAGGAGAGATTGCTTCTCTCAGTGGCTATTGAATTCTTTGCTTGCTAAGTCTATTCAAGGCTGACTTTTGAAGTGTAGGGCGATTCGGTTATCTTGCTCAAGTGTGGAAGTAGACTAATTGGTCACGATGTCACAATCTTTCTTGGAACCTCTGAAGTTCCTATTCTATAAGGTTAGGTTCTAACTCAAATGACCAGAGACAAATACATTAAAAGTCTAACAATTGTTAAGGGGCATAAAATGAAATAATTTTAGAGGCTGCTGAACCATTTATGTTTTCTCTGTTTCTCTGTATATACAATACAATGTTGGACAATGCAACACAATAACACTTTATTAGCCAAGTATGTTTTGCAACATACGAGGAATTTCATTTGCCAAGTCAGTCATACCAATAAAAAGCAACGGGAGACACAAAACACATTTTAACATAAACATCCACCACAGTGACTCCTCCACATTCCTCACTGTGATGGAAGGCGAAAACAAGTTCCATCTCCCAAGAATCCCGCCTTGGGGCTCGTCGAACCTTCCGTGATATTTGGCCATCTTACTCAGAGTCCCCCTCCGCAGCGCAGGACAACAGGATTTTTCCCATCGATGAAAAATAAGAGTTATTAGTGTTTAAACAATGTTGAGATTCTCTCACCACGCCCCTTCTGGAGGGACTAAAAAATCTGGAAGTGTTGAGTTGCCTCAGTCAGTCTCTGCAAGATGGGGGAACGAAAGGGTCACGTCTCTCAGTCTGAGCTGTGAATAACACTGAACACATGTCTACAAAACTGTGAGTGTGGTTTTACTGACCTTGAGTGCCCTTGATGAGGTTTGAAAATGAAAATGTGGTTGGTTTGAAGTGAAGCACAGCTAATGGCTGTTGGTTTGAAGTGACGCACTGCAAATGGCTGTTGGTGGTGTTTACTTGACAACTTCCTGTTTGCACGGTATATTGATTTTAGATAAAACGCTACCACATACGGCTGTGATTTTTGACCATCTTACTCAGTCCACTTTCCTCACTGTGATGGAAGGCGAAAAAAAAGTTCAATCTCTTCCCTTCTTTGTTCTCCCGCGGTCGGGGGCCTCGAGCCTCCCACTGACGGGGCGATGTTGACTCCCGCAGACAGAGGCGCTTGGGCCCTCCGCGTTGAGGCGATCAAGCTCCCGAATCAGGGGGATGTCAGCGCCCCCGTGCCGGGCGATCGGACCCCGGGTCGGGGAGTCGAACCTATAGAATGCATCTCTAGTGATACTGCAGAACCAATGATATTTTAATTGGGAAACAACTATGTTAAATTCTATGGTCAACAATATGGAGCATGTAGACCATGGAAGATAGTACAGCACAGCACAGCAACAGGCCATTCGGCCCACAATGTTTGCACTGAACATGATGCCAAGATATCATCTCTCTGCACGTGATCAATATCCCTCTAATCCATGCACTTCCCTGCACCTCTTAAACACTGCTAATTTATCTATCACACGTTGGTGCAGCGGATGCTGTCTGTACGGAGTTTGCACGTTCTCCCCGTGACCCGCGTGGGTTTCCACCGGGCGCTCGGGTTTCATCCCACACTCCAAAGACGTGCAGGTTTTTTCGGCTTCTGTAAATTGTCCCTAGTTTGTAGGGAAAGATGCAAAATGCTGGAGTGACTCAGCGGGTCAGGCAGCATCTCTGGAGAAAAAGGACAGGCGACGTTTTGGGTCGGGACCATTACTCAAACTTCACGAGTGTGAACGGGTGATTTCTGGTGAACTGATGAGTTACTATCCTACACACTACAGAAGCCAATTAATCTACACACCCGGAAACCTGCGCGTCTTTGGCATGTGGGAGGCAACCGGAGCGCCCGGACAAAACCCACGCTGTCATGGGGAGAACGTACAAACTGATGATGGTGGAGGCAGCTTTTTAGAGATACAGTGTGGAACCAGGCCCTTTGGCCCTCCAAGTCCATGCCGAACAGTAATATGTACATTGAAATGCCACAAATATCCTATGGAATGAGAGAGGGGCTCCCACTTTGTAATATTTTCAGGCAAGATCATCTCTGACCCCTCTCACCCTGGCCACAAACTCTTTGAATCACTTCCCTCTGGAAGGCGACTCCGGATTGTCAAAGCCGCCACAGCCAGCTTTTTTTCCACGAATAGTAGCTCTACTCAATAACCAAGTCTGTAGCCTCCTTTTGCTCTGGTATGTTGTTCCATTCACATGTTTAAACTGTAATGTTTTATTCTTATTGTTATAATGTTTTTATGTTTTATCGTTAACTGTTACCGTATGTCGTCTTGTCACTTGCGAGCAGAGCATGAAGGCAAATTCCTTGTATGTGTCAATAAACTTGTTCATTCATTCATTCAAGTATAGAAGTTGGGAGGTCATGTTGCAGTTGTATTAGATGTTGGTGAGACCGCATTTAGAGTATTGTGTTCAGTTCTGGGCACCATGTTATAGGAAAGATGTAATCAAGCTGGAAAGGGTACAGAGAAGATTTACGAAGGTGTTGCCAGGACTAGAGGGTGTGAGCTTCATTGAGAGATTGAGCAGGCTGGGTCTCTATTCCTTGGTGCGCAGGAGGATGAGTGGTGATCTTATAGAGGTGTACAAGATCATGAGAGGAATAGATCGGGTAGATGCACAGAGTCTTTTGCCCAGAGTAGGGGAATCGAGGACCAGAGGACAGAGGTTTATGGTGAAGGGGAAATTATTTAATAGGAATTTGAGGGGCAACCTTTTCACACAGAGGGTGGTGAGTGTACGGAACAAGCTGCCAGAGGAGGTAGTTGGGTTATAACACACATGAAGAAACAGTTAGACAGGTACATGGACAGGACAGGTTTGGTACATGGACGCTGGCGGATGGGACTAGAGTAGTTGGGACATGTTGGCCAGTGTGGGCAGGTTGGGCCGAAGGGCCTGTTTCCACTCTGTATCACTCTATAACTCTATTTGTCAGACATTGACTCTCTGCTCCCCCCCCCCCCCCCCCCCCCCCCGCCTCACACCCCCCCCCCCCCCCCCGCCTCACATGCTGAAAGTTAAAGACCATTGTGTTCCCTCAGCCCAGTTTGATGTACATGGATTGACTGCACTGATTGATAACAGCAGGTGGTTTGTAAAGGTAACGCTACTCTGTACAACGTCTGCAGTCACGGCTGTAGCTACCCGATTTGCAAAGGAATTGATCCATGTACAGTAGCTGTATATTAGTAACTTGCACACAATCTACTGACCCCTTAGAATTCTGGTCCTGAACTTCCTTCCAAAGAGGAATTGGCCATGTCTGACTGGCCCAACCCTTCTACCGCAACTAGAGAGCAGTCCTGAGCTACCATCTTATTGCAGGCCCAGTTCAGTTTAGTTTATGGTCACGTGTACCGAGGTACAGTGAAAAGCTTTTTGTTGTGTGCTAACCAGTCAGCGGAAAGACGATACATGATTACAATCGAGCCATTTAAACTGTACAGACACATGATGAGGGAATAACGTTTAGTGCAAGGTAAAGCCAGCAAATCCGATCAGGGCTAGTCCGAGGTAATAATAATAATAATAATAATAACTTTATTTATAAAGCGCTTTTAGACAACATCAGTTACCACAAAGTGCTGTACATGGGAAGTCAACAAAAAGTTATTACAAACTACTAAAACCATTAAGACGACAGGACTATAAAAACAGAAAAAATTAAATGACATTAAAAGCACTAAAAACAGGAACAATGTCTCAGCCAGTGTCGAAAGCCAGTGAATAAAAGTGAGTTTTTAGGGAGGATTTAAAGATGGACAGTGAAGGGGCCTGTCTGATCTGCAGCGGCAAGGTGTTCCAGAGTGCCGGGGCAGCAACAGAAAAGGCTCTATCCCCTCTGAGCTTCCGCTTAGACCTTGGTACCTCAAGGAGCAGCTGATCCGCTGACCTGCTCCTTGAGGCACCGGGCAGGAGCATATAGGTGGAGCAGCTCAGAGAGGTAAGGCGGGGCGAGGCCATTCAATGATTTAAAAACAAATAAAATAATTTTAAAATGAACTCGAAAGTGCACTGGGAGCCAGTGAAGGGAGGCCAAAATTGGCGTAATGTGCTCCCTCTTTCGAGTTCCGGTTAAAAGGCGAGCGGCAGCATTTTGGACCAACTGGAGACGAGCCAACGAAGCTCGTGAGACTCCAGAATATAGAGGTAGACAAAAATGCTGGAGAAACTCAGCGAGTAAGGCAGCATCTATGGAGCAAAGGAATAGGCAACCAGTCTGAAGAAGGGTCTCGACCCGAAACGTCGCCTATTCCTTCGCTCCATAGATGCTGCCTTACCCGCTGAGTTTCTCCAGCACTTTTCTCTTCCTTCGATTTCTCCAGCATCTGCGGTTCTTTCTTAAACAAGGGTAGTCTGAGGTTCACCAATGAGGTAGATAGTAGTTCAGGACCGCTCTCTGGTTGTGGTAGGATGATTCAGTTGCCTGATAACAGCTGGGAAGAAACTGTTCCTGAAACTGAACATTTTGCCTGATGGTTGAGGGGAGAAGAGATAGTCACCAGGGGTGCGACTGGTCCTTGATGATGCTGCTGGCCTTGCCAAGGCAGCGTGAGGTGTAGATGGAGTCAATGGAAGGGATGTGTATGAAAGAACTGCAGATGCTGGTTTAAATCGAAAGTAGGCACAAAATGCTGGAGTAACTCAGTAGATCAGGCAGCATTTCTGGGGAGAAGGAGTGTGTGACGTTTTCGGGCCGAGAATGTTTTGAGTGATGGTCTGGGCTATTTCCACAATTTGACCCTTGGACTATCTTTGATTGGACTTTGCTGGCTTTACCTTGCACCAAACGATATTCCTTTATAATGTATCTGTACACTGTAAATGGCTCGATTGTAATCCCCGCACACCCTACACACACTAGGGAAAATTTAGATTCATATCAAGCCAATTAACCTACAAGCCTGTACATCTTTGGAGCGGGAGAGGAAATTGGAGATCTCGGAGAAAACCCACGTGGTCCTGGGGAGATAGCACAAACTCCGTACAGACAGCACCCGTTGTCAGGATCGAACTGGCGCAGTAAGGCAGTAGCTCTACCGTTGTGCCACCGTGCCGCCCTTGTTGGCACTCACTCAAGTAAACGCTGGCAAAGGTCAGGTTGAGGCTGGGATTGACACTGCGTAATTGCTGGCAAAACTCATGCAAAATCCGCGGCGTTGCGATGCCTAGGGCGTGGACTGGACTTTGACTATGGCGCCAAATAACTGGTGCCTTTAGCATGCGGTCCACGTAGACTAGATCCGTACACTTTGCTCATCGTAGATTGTGTTTCGGTATGGCAATGCTCTTCTGGACTGTTTGTGAGAAAAGGATCTCACTGCGTTTGGGCTCATGACGAGAAAGACCCACTGGACGTTGAACATTCTCAACGCTGAGCGAGTTTGGTGCGTACAAGGAAGGTTACATGACGTTCTTCTGGAAGGTCACGTGTGGAGATGCAAGAAGGCACTGCGGTGGAGTTGCCGCCTCACAGCGCCAGAGACCCGGGTTCGACCCCGACTACGGGCGCTGCCCGTGCGCAGTTTTTACGTTCTCCCCGTGACCTGCGTGGGTTTTCTCCGGGAGCTCCGGCTTCCTCCCACACTCCAAAGACGTGCGGGTTTGTAGGTTAATTGGCTTTGGGTAAAAACTGTAAATCGTCCCAAGTGAGCAGGAACGGGTTGACTGCTAGTTGGCGTGGACTCGGTGGGCCGAAGGGCTTGTTTCCATGCTGTGTCTCTGACCGTCGAATAGTGAAAGGCCTGGATAGAGTGGATGTGGAGAGGATGGTTCCACTAGTGGGACAGTCTAGAATTATAGGCTATAGTCTCAGAATAAAAGGACTTTCCTTTGGAAAGGAGATGAGGAGAGGTTTCTTTGGCCAGAGGGTGGTGAATCTGTGGAAATCATTGCCACAGACGGCGGCTGTGGAGGCCAAGTCAGTGGATATGTTTAAGGCAGATATAGATAGATTCTAGATTAGTACGGGTGTCAGGGGTTATGGGGAGAAGGCAGGAGAATGGGGTTGAGAGGGAGAGATAGATCAGCCATGATTGAATGACGGAGTAGACTTGATGGGCCGAGTGGCCTAATGCTACTCCTCTTCCTTATGATCTTATGAATATTTGACCTTCTGATGTACCTGGAGCCTGCGAGCTGCTTGTTTAGTTTAGAGATACAGCATGGGCCTGTTTCCATCTTCCAATCAATTCAAACTGATATCTGAATGGCAAATTCTGCTCCTATAATGTATATGAACGTTTCGGGTTGGGACCCTTCTTCACCCTGATCGCCAATCTGCTCCAATCGCTTACGAACGAGTGAAGGGAGTTGCCATCTGTAATTGGCTAAGTAAGAACTGCAGATGCTGGAAAATCGAAGGTAGGTTGGTGGATGCAAAGACGACATCCAAGTTTAGCGACCTTATTTATTAAGACAATAGCTCCTTGGCTTACAGGTCTCTGCAAACACGACAACGGTGGGCAGTAACACAACTGTGGCGCCAAAGCAAAATCGCACGAAAACAGCCGCCCCTCCCAAGTCACGTGACCGCGGCTTCCGAACGCCGGGTTCGATACCTGCGCTCGCCAGCAGGCGCTGTTACAGTAGACAAAACATAGAAACATAGACAATAGGTGCAGGAGTAGGCCATTCGGCCCTTCGAGCCTGCACCGCCATTCAATATGATCATGGCTGATCATCCAACTCAGTATCCTGTACCTGCCTTCTCTCCATACCCCCTGATCCCTTTAGCCACAAGGGCTAAACTGCTGGAGAAACTCAGCGGGTGAGGCAGCATCAATGGGGCGAGGGAAATAGTCGATGTTTCGGGATGAGACCCTTCTTCAGACTCATCCCCCAATATCTCCCTTCGACCCAACTTGCCCATACTGACCAACATGTCTCAGCTACACTAGCCTGAAGAAGGGTCTCGACCTGAAACGTCGCCTATTCCTTTGCTCCATAGATGCCACCTGACCCGCTGAGTTTCTCCAGCATTTTTGTCTCCCTGTCACCTGTAACTGGCGGCCTAATCCTAATGGATATGTGTTTTGTTTCCGCAGACGTGTCGGGCTTGCGTTGCCCACAACACATCCTGTGCCTACAACAGGAGGCTGAGCAAGCGCTGACGGAACACACCCAGTGCATCCACCAGCAGGACACACGTCGCCACGGCCAGATAGAGCTGGCGCTGGCCTCCTTGAGGGGCATCAGCCCCCACATCGTCACGCAACTCTTCTTCCGACCTCTGATCGGAAACGTCCAGATGAACGCCCTGTTGGTGGAGATGCTCAGCGCCAGCTAGTCGCCCGCCAGCGCAAGAACAAACCCTTCCTGGGACCAACGACAACCCTTTCTGCTGGAGATGTTAACTTATTTATCACAGTTGTGTTTTGCAGATGTTTACATATAAAGTGTTTTAATTGTGCCCCAGCTGTGTCTCAAGTACATGTTCCAAATGCGGAGTGGATGCATTAAGGTTGATGTAATACCTACCTGCGGTGTGAGACTTAATGTGCAGTAATTAATAAATGCATCCTAACCAACAGACCACATCAAACTCATCCCCAATATCTCCATCAAGATTCATCCTCATTACATGCCTTGTATTTATTGTCGTAGAGTGATACAGGCCCTTCGGCCCAACTTTCCCATACTGACCAACATGTCCCAGCTACACTAGTCTCACCTGCCTGCATTTGGCCCATATCCCTCTAAACTTATCCTATCCATGTACCTGTCTAACTGCTTCTTAAAAGTTGGGATAGTCCCTGCCACAACTACCTCCTCTGGCAGCTCGTTCCATACACCACCCTCTGGTTATCCTGAAGGAAAAACAATAACATACGCACACAAACTTACACACACACTCACACATGCACGCACGCACACACGCGCACACACACACACACACACACACACACACACACACACACACACACACACACACACACACACACTCACACACTCACACATGCACGCGCGCACACACACACGCACGCACACGCACACACACACACTCACACATGCACGCACGCACACACACGCACACACACGCACACACACGCACACACACGCACACACACGCACACACACTCACACATGCACGCACGCACACACACGCCACACACACGCACACACACGCGCACACACACACACACACTCATACACACACGCACGCACACACACACGCACGCACACGCACGCACGTAAACACACACACTCACACACGCGCACACACACACCTACACTCACGCACGCACGCACACACACGCACACACACACACACACACACTCACACACGCACACACACGTGCACACACACACGCACACACACGCACACACACACACACACACACCCACACACTTGTTAGATTTAGATCTTAGGGCTAACGGAATTAAGGGATATGTGGAGAAAGCAGGAACGGGGTACTGATTGTGGATGATCAGCCATGATCGTATTGAAGCCATGCTCAAGGGGCCGAATGGCCTGCACCTGCACCTATTTTCTATGTTTCTACGTTTCAAAGCAAGGTCAGGCAACATCACTGGTGATAGTGCGACACTACCCAATGAATAGAATGCACACACACACTCAATCGCACGCACAACACACGCACGCACGCACACTCGCGCACACATGCAGAGCTGGACTAACAGCTGGTCAGGCAGCATCTCTGGAGAACGGGATGGATGACGTTTCGTGTCGGGACCCTTCGTCAGGCTAGGACTTGAGTTGAAAGAAATTGATTTAAAAATACAGCATGGAAACAGGCCCTTCAGCCCTCCGGGTCTGTGCCAACCATCCATCATCAAACACTGCCTCTATACTAACCCATATTCACGTCCACTCCTTGCACACGAGAGGCAATTTACAGATGGACAATTATCCAACAAACATCTTTGGGATATGGGGGGAAACTGGAGCGCCCGGTGAAAACCCATGGGAGAACGTGCAAACTCCACATAGACAGCACCCGAGGCTGGGATGGAAAAGGGGCCAAAAGGAACCAAAATAGTGCGGGGGAATCACTGGTAATTGCGGACACGCCGGGCCAAAGAGCCTGCTTCCGTGCTGAATCTGTAAACTAAACTAAAACTGAACTAAACTAACACTGTAGACAAAAATGCTGGAGAAACTCAGTGGGTGAGGCAGCATCTATGGAGCTCTCGACCCGAAACGTCACCTATTCCTTCGCTCCATAGATGCTGCCTCACCCGCTGAGTTCCTCCAGCATTTTTGTCTACCTTCGATTTTTCCAGCATCTGCAGTTCTCTCTTAAATTAACACTGTACAATAGACGCTAGACAATACACAATAGCCAATAGACAATAGTTGCAGGTCACATTGAATGGTGGCGCTGGTATGAACCATTTTAGAACGAATAGACATTTTATTTGCAAGCTTTAGAACCAATAGACATTTTTTGCAAGCTTTAGAACCACTAAGGGCCCCTCCCCCCCCCCCATCCCTTCCCCCCCCCCTTTCTCTCTTTCCCCCCCCCCTTTCCCCCTCCCCCCCCCCCCCCCCCCCCTTTCTCCCCCCCCCCCCCCTCCCCCCCCCCCCCCCCCCCCCCCTTTTCTACCCCCCCCCTCCTCCTCCCTTTGGCTTGGGTGTGTGTCTTGAAATTGAAAGGCACTACTTACTGCAAATGGTGGCATGAAGTTGAAAAGTACTACTTACTGAAAATTGTGGCTTGGGTGTGGCTTGAAGTTGAAAGGCACTACCTACTGCAAATGGTGGCTTTGGTGCTGTGGCTTGAAGTTGAAAGGCACTACTTACTGCAGATGGTGGCTTGGGTGCATTGGCTTGAAGTTGAAAGGCACTACTGTAAATGCACTTACTTCCTGTTTGCACTGTATATTGATTTTAGATAAAACGCTACCACTTACGGCTGTGATTTTTGGCCATCTTACTCAGTCCCCCTCCGCTGAGCAGGTGCAGAGAATTCTTCCCATCAATGAAAAATAAAAGTGTTATTAGTTTAAAACAAAATGTTGAGAATCTCTCTCCTGTCAATCACTCCATGAAAGCCACACCTTTTCCAGTGTGGGGGGTGGGGGGGTGGGAGGAGGGGTTATAAAACCCAGAAATGTGGGTGTGGCTCAGTCTCTGCAAGATGGAGGAGGGAGAGGTCACGACTCGCTGCCTTTAGTGGCTTTGCACCCTACTTCAAATGGTATGAAACTGCACTTGAATTTGGTGGCCTTATACCCTGCTTGAAATAGAATTTCAAGGATTGGCCGTGAGTCAACTAGCAGCCCACCAGCCGTGAGTGAGTGAGTTGCCAGCACAACAGGCTTGAATGACTGAGACGCCAGCCCAAGAATCCATTTGGCACACAATTTGCATACTAGCCCTCTGGAAACCAGTCCCTTCAGCCCACAACACCCATACTAGCGCTCCAGAAAGCCCCCTCCCTCCTCCCAACTGGCAACCAATATTAGAATTGGTGGAGAGGTGGAATATTGCATTGGATGACCAGCCCTCCTGTGTGATGCTGGGACCCAACGGGTCCCACTTATTCTAGTATTTATATAAAGGTAGAATAGAATCGCACTCTCCGTAATACTGAAGCGATTTTTCCTTGTTCATTTTAAGCAACACATTGTTGGTTTTCCTGAATGATTTTCTAGAGATCTTATCCTGTACTGTGTAGCCATACCACCACCCTGTGTTTGCTTCTCAAATAGCATCATTGCTCAGAATTCTCGGGAGATTGCCGTCTGCGAATTTAGTTTAGTTTAGTTCAGAGATACAGCGCGGAAGCAGGCCCTTCGGCCCACCGAGACACCTGCCGACCAGCGACCTCCCGCACACTTGCACCATCCCACACACTAGGGACAATTTACGATTTTACCAAAGCCAATTAACCTGCAAACACGCACGCCTTTGCAATGTGGGAGGAAACCGGAGCTCCCGGAGAAAAATTACGCGGGTCGCAGTGAGAAGGTGCAAACCCCGTACAGACGGCACCCGTCGTTAGGATCGAACCCGGGTCTCTGGCGCTGCGCCACCGTGCCACTCCCGAAATGGAAAAGGGAATAATTCTCAAAGCAACACTAAAAAGCCATCAAACAGCCAACAAAGCCGTCATGGATGCCAAGAGACAACTCTGGGACTAACCTGAGTCCCAGTGTAAACATTCGGACACATGGAGAACTTGGAACGGTCTGGATAAGGTAGGTGGCTGTGGAATTCTCTGCCGCAGAAGGTAGTCGAGGCCAGTTCATTGACTATATTTAAGAGGGAGTTAGATGTGGCCCTTGTGGCTAAGGGGATTAGGGGGTATGGAGAGAAGGCAGGTACAGGATACTGAGCTGGATGATCAGCCATAATCATATTGAATGGTGGTGCAGGCTCGAAGGGCCGAATGGCCTACTCCTGCACCTATTGTCTATGTTTCTATGTTTCAAAGCAAGGTCAGGCAACATCACTGGTGATAGTGCGACACTACCCAATGAATAGAATGCTTTTTCTCACAGAGAGCGGTGAGTCTGTGGAATTCTCTGCCTCAGAGGGCGGTGGAGGCCAGTTCTCTGGATACTTTCAAGAGAGAGCTAGATAGGGGCTCTTAAAGATAGCGGAGTCGGGGGATATGGGGAGAAGGCAGGATGGGGGTACTGATTGTGGATGATCAGGTATGGTCACATTGAATGGCGGTGCTGGCTCGAAGGTCCGAATGGCCTACTCCTGCACCTGTTGTCTATTGTCTTTGTATGCCCACTTCAAGCCGAAGGCCACAGGGCCATGACACCTGTTTTTAATGACAACGTTTTTAAAAACTTTTTAATATATATTTATTTTACAGAACCATGCGCATGAGGCATTTTTATGGACGCACCTGGAACTTTTAACTATTAACTGATTTTGGAGAGTAAAATGCAACGAAATTTCGTTCAAGGTGCACTGTGTCTAGGTGTATATCTGAATGACAATAAAGTTTTCAATCATTCATTCATTCATTCATTCATTCATTCATTCATGGCCCTTCAGACTCCAGTGTGCCCCTCCCCACGGTGACTGTAGCGGACGTTAGATTGCCGCTCCTGAGGGTAAACCCACGAAAAGCAACTGGCCCAGACGGAGTTCCTGGCCGTGTCCTTAGTAGCTGAGCGGACCGGCTAGCGGGAGAACTCACGGACATCTTTAATCTCTCCCTACTCCGTCCCGAGGTACCCACCTGCATCAAGAAGACCACCATCATCCCAGCGCCAAAGAAAAACAACACCTCATGCCTAAAGGACCACTGTCCAGTGGCCTTGCTATCCATCATCATGAAATGCTTTGACAGACTAGTTATGGAACGCAGCCTACCCAGCAGCCACGACCCTCAGCAGTTCACCCATCACCATAACTGATCCACGGGCAATGCCATCGCCCTACACTCAACACCTGGATAAGAAAGACACCTAGTCTAGACTCCTGTTCCTAAAATACACCCTCTGCCATTAATGCCATTATCACAAAACTCACGGGACTTACATCTCTGCCACTGGATCCTTGACCTCCTGACAATAGATCCCCCGATCAATGAGGTTAGGAGTCGATCATCAAAGATGAGATAGCCGCACATTTGGATAGCAGTAACAGGATCGGTCCGAGTCAGCATTGGATTTACGAAGGGGAAATCATGCTTGACTAATCTTCTGGAATTTTTTGAGGATGTAACTATGAAAATGGACAAGGGAGAGCCAGTGTAAGTAGTGTACCTTATAGAGCTCTTAAAAATAGCGGAGCCAGGGGATATGGGGAGAAGGCAGCAACGGGGTACTGATTGGGAATAATCAGCCATGATCACATTGAATGGCGGTGCTGGCTCGAAGGGCCGAATGGCCGACTCCTGCACCTATTGTCTATTGTCTATTGTTGCGGAAATGGGGCCGCAGATTACCCATGAATCTGCCCATGACCGTACTACGGCTTTTCCTTTGAGTGCACGATCTTGCTTGCTCTGGCCAAAGATTCTGCAAGTTCTGTAAATTCTGCAAAATAGAGAGAGTACAGAGGAGATTTACTAGAATGTTGCCTGGGTTTCAGCAACTAAGTTACAGAGATAGGTTGAACAAGTTAGGTCTTTATTCTCTGGAGCGCAGAAGGTTAAGGGGGGACTTGATAGAGGTCTTTAAAATGATGAGAGGGATAGACAGAGTTGACGTGGATAAGCTTTTCCCTTTGAGAATAGGGAAGATTCAAACAAGGGGACATGACTTGAGAATTAAGGGACAGAAGTTTAGGGGTAACATGAGGGGGAACTTCTTTACTCAGAGAGTGGTAGCTGTGTGGAATGAGCTTCCAGTGAAGGTGGTGGAGGCAGGTTTTTTTTTTTATCATTTAAAAATAAAATTGGATAGTTATATGGATGGGAAGGGAATGGAGGGTTATGGTCTGAGCGCAGGTATATGGGACTAGGGGAGATTATGTGTTCGGCACGGACTAGAAGGGTCGAGATGGCCTGTTTCCGTGCTGTAATTGTTATATGGTTATTGTTATATGGTTATAAGTTAATTTTGATTTAAGCTCTCCTCAAAGTCAAACTATAGTTTGAATGTTGTGCATACGTAGTTCATTGTGTGTTAATTTCTGATAGAAATAAGATCTCACTGCTTACATTTGAATTACCGCAAGAGTGACTCATCCGCAGCTTAATTGGTACACAGAAGCAGTTAATCCCCCAGTCGCTGCTAATATAATTAACATCAGCCTGGAAATGTCATCGGGTAGCTAGCTAGAAGAACTGCAATTGACTTTACCCAGTGTAAGAAAAATGTTTTCTCTGACTCACAGTCTCGACCCGAAACGTCACCTATTCCTTCTCTCCAGATCAATTGCTATTGCGGGAGTGCAGCGTAGGTTTACAAGGTTAATTCCTGGGATGGCGGGACTGTCATATGCTGAGAGAATGGAGCGGCTGGGCTCGTACACTCTGGAATTTAGGATGACAGGGGATCTTATTGAAACATATAAGATTATTAAGGGTTTGGACATGCCAGAGGCAGGAAACATGTTCACGATGTTGGGGGAGTCCAGAACCAGGGGCCACAGTTTAAGAATAAGGAGTAATGCATTTAGGAGATGAGGAAACACTTTTTCACAGAGAGAGTTGTGAGTCTGTGGAATTCTCTGCCACAGAGGGCGATGGGGGTCGGTTCTCTGGATACATTCAAGAGAGAGCTAGACAAGGCTCTTAAAGATAGCGGAGTCAGGGGATATGGGGAGAAGGCAGGAACGGGGTACTGGAGTAACTCAGCGGGTCAGACAGCATCAATGGAGAGAAGGAATGGGTGACGTTTCAATAGGCAATAGACAATAGATAATAGGTGCAGGAGTAGGCCATTCAGCCCTTTGAGTCAGCACCGCCATTCAATGTGATCATGGCTGATCATCCCCAATCAATACCCCGTTCCTGCCTTATCCCCACATCCTCTGACTCCGCTATCTTTAAGAGCCCTATCTAGCTCTCACTTGAAAGCATCCAGAGAAAGCATCCGGCCTCCACCACCCTCTGAGGCAGGGAATTCCACAGACTCACCACGCTCTGTGAGAAAAAGTGTTTCCTCGTCTCCGTTCTAAGAAAAGGTGTTTCCTCGTTTCCATTTCGTGTCGAGACCTTTCTTCAGTAAATAAAAAATGTTTAATTGTCGTACGAACCAACAAAATCCTCGCTGCAACCTTACGACCAAATTAAATACACCAACTCAACAAATAAATATCCAGCAAGATCAGGATAATTCTTCATTTCGTAGAGACAGCAAGCACTGGTCAATGATGAAGGTGTGGGTGTGAGCAGGTTATTTTTAGTCGATTCCCCACAGCCTTAGTAATGTGATTCACCACGTGACACCACTCTGCTGCGTTTTTGGTATGTAAAATGGTCAGCAAGGACTCGGTGGGGTGAAGGGCCTGTTTACAGGCTGTATCTCTAAACTAAGCTAATCTTAAAGACTGCAGCCAGTTCTGAAGCTAACATAGAAACATAGAAATTAGGTGCAGGAGTAGGCCATTCGGCCCTTCGAGCCTGCACCGCCATTTAATATGATCATGGCTGATCATCCAACTCAGTATCCCGTACCTGCCTTCTCTCCATACCCTCTGATCCCCTTGGCCACAAGGGCCACATCTAACTCCCTCTTAAATATAGCCAATGAACTGGCCTCAACTACCCTCTGTGGCAGAGAGTTCCAGAGATTCACCACTCTCTGCGTGAAAAAAGTTCTCCTCATCTCGGTTTTTAAAGGATTTCCCCCTTATCCTTAAGCTGTGACCCCTTGTCCTGGACTTCCCCAACATCGGGAACAATCTTCCTGCATCTAGCCTGTCCAACCCCTTAAGAATTTTGTAAGTTTCTATAAGATCCCCTCTCAATCTCCTAAATTCTAGAGAGTATAAACCAAGTCTATCCAGTCTTTCTTCATAAGACAGTCCTGACATCCCAGGAATCAGTCTGGTGAACCTTCTCTGCACTCCCTCTATGGCAATAATGTCCTTCCTCAGATTTGGAGACCAAAACTATACGCAATACTCCAGGTGTGGTCTCACCAAGACCCTGTACAACTGCAGTAGAACCTCCCTGCTCCTATACTCAAATCCTCTTGCTATGAAAGCCAACATGCCATTCGCTTTCTTTACTGCCTGCTGCACCTGCATGCCTACCTTCAATGACTGGTGTACCATGACACCCAGGTCTCGCTGCATCTCCCCCTTTCCCAATCGGCCACCTGAGCTTTCTGCTATTAGATGCAAGGTAGAATTTATAATGAAGTCAGGTCTCCACATGTCCAGCCATATTTTAATTTAGATGTTTCAAGCAATCAAATATAATTTTTTTTTTTTGGTTTAGTTTAGTTCAGCAATGCAGCGTGGAACCCACCGAGTCCGCGGCCACCAGCTCTCACCTCGACACTAATTGCACCCACACACTCGGGAGAATTTACAGAGGCCAATCGACCTACAGACCTGCACGTCTTCGGAGTGTGGGAGGAAACCGGAGCGCTCGGAGAAAACCCACGCAGATCATAGAAACATAGAAACTTCGAAAATAGGTGCAGGAGGAGGCCATTCGGTCCTTCGAGCCTGCACCGCCATTCATTGTGATCATGGCTGCTCTTCCCCTATCAATAACCCGTGCCTGCCTTCTCCCCATGTCCCTTGACTTCACTAGCCCCTAGAGCCCTATCTAACTCTCTCTTAAATCCATCCAGTGACTTGGCCACCACTGCCCTCTGTGGCAGGGAATTCCACAAATTCACAACTCTCTGGGTGAAAAAGTCTTAAATGACCTCCCCTTTATTCTAAGATCTAAGGTCAACGTACAAACTCCGTACAGGCAGCACCCGTGGTCAGGATCGAACCCGAGACTCTGGCGCTGTGAGGCAGCGACTCTACCGCTGCGCCACCGTGTCAACGCGCCGCCCTCAGAATGAATGTAAACATTCTACGCAGCGATTGCCATTTCGTAATTCCTCATCCCTTCATTTCTGATTCATTAATATTCAAGAGCCCTTCGATATGAAGGAGTAGCGCCGAATAGTCAGAGGCAGCAGCGTGATTTAATGGATGACATTTTTCTGGTGTTTGATATGTGTCCTCCTCATAATACCTAGAGTAAATGTCCAACCCAAACTCATACATTTCGAGAGAATGGCTACCCAGAGAAAATCAATGTAACTCATTTCAAGATCTGACACTGGCACTGTAGATAAAAAGATGATCCATAAATCAGAAGTCCATCAAAAGATGGCTGTAACTACTTTCGGCAGTAATATAGTTTAGTTTAGTTTCATTTGGTTATATAGAGATATAGCACGGAAACAGACCCTTCAGCCCACCGGGTCCGCGCCGACCAGCGATCCCCGCACACAGCATTTCGCAAATCACGGGCTGTCACGGTGGCGCAGCGGTAGAGTTGCTGCCTTACTGCGAAAGCAGCGCCGGAGACCCGGGTTCGATCCTGACTACGGGTGCTGTCTGTACGGAGTTTGTACATTCTCCCCGTGATCTGCGTGGGTTTTCTCCGAGTGCTCTGGTTTCCTCCCACACGTACAGGTTTGTAGGTTAATAGGTTTGGTAAATGCAAAAATTGTCCCTAGTGGGTGTAGGATAGCGTCCGTGTGCGGGGATCGCTGGTCGGCGCGGATTCGGTCGGCCAAAGGGCTTGTTTTCACTCTGTATCTCCAAAACAAACTAAATTAAAACTAAAGGTACACAAAAGTGCTGGAGAAACTCAGCGGGTGCAGCAGCATCTATGGAGCGAAGGAAATAGGCGACGTTTCGGGCTGAAACCCTTCGGGTTTCGGCCCGAAACGTCGCCTATTTCCTTCGCTCCATAGATGCTGCTGCACTCGCTGAGTTTCTCCAGCACCTTTGTGTACCTTCAATCTTCCAGCATCTGCAGTTCCTTCTTGAATAAATTAAAACTAATCGGCCTGTCCCACTTGGAGATTTTTTTAGACAACTGCCGGCGACTGTCAGGTCGCCGAAAAACCGGTGACAACCGATGTCATCCTGGCGACAACCTACGACAGCTCCCACGTGAGGAGAAGTCAAGCTACGCTCATTGGCGCCAAAGCTTCAGGTTCCTGGGAGTCAACATCTCCGATGACCTCTCTTGGACCCACAATACCTCAACTCTGATCAAGAGGGCTCACCAGCGTCTCTTCTTCCTGAGGAGACTGAAGAAGGTCCATCTGTCTCCTCAGATCCTGGTGAACTTCTACCGCTGCACCATCGAGAGCATCCTTACCAACTGTATCACAGTATGGTACGGCAACTGCTCTGTCTCCGACCGGAAGGCATTGCAGAGGGTGGTGAAAATTGCCCAACGCATCACCGGTTCCTCGCTCCCCTCCATTGAGTCTGTCCAAAGCAAGCGTAGTCTGCGGAGGGCGCTCAGCATCGCCAAGGACTGCTCTCACCCCAACCATGGACTGTTTACCATCCTACCATCCGGGAGGCGTTACAGGTCTCTCCGTTGCCGAACCAGCAGGTCGAGGAACAGCTTCTTCCCGGCGGCTGTCACTCTACTCAACAACGTACCTCGGTGACTGCCAATCACCACCCCCCCCCCCGGACACTTATTATTATTTATTCAAATCATTTGCTATGTTGCTCTTCCAGGGAGATGATAAATGCATTTCGTTGTCTCTGTACTGTACACTGACAATGACAATTAAAATTGAATCTGAATCTGAATCTGAAGCCACTGTTGCCGAAAATGTTTCGACATGTTGAAAATTTAGCGGCGACCGGAAAGACGCTACGACTTTTTGCGCGACTGGGGAGACGACTCCCGGCGACAACCGGCGAACACGCGGCGACAAACTAGTCGCCTGTAGTTGCCTAAAAAAAATCACCTAAGTGGGACAGGTCCATCAGCAAAGACCTTCAAGGTCAAACGGAGTTCAGCCTGAACCAGATAGCTGGGACCATGAGTCATCTAAAACACGATAAATCTGCCCACACAACTTAATGCCCAATATTCCAGTGAACGTCTTCAAGTACACGGTGGAGGGCACACTGATCGGTTGCATCGTGGCCTGGTTCAGAAATTTGAGCACCTAAGAGCGAAGGAAGCTGCAGAAATTGTTGGGAACTGCCCGGTCCATCACAAGTAGGGTTGCCAACTCTCCCGTATTAGCCGGGACTTCCCGTATTTTGGGCTAAGTTGGTTTGTCCTGTACGGGACCGCCCTTGTCCCGTATTTGACCGCTACTACTCGGGTCGAGGGGACTGCCGGGTCGGAGCGACGCATCCAGCCCCCGCCTCACCCGTCCCAACGTTGTGCAGCCCGTGGAGTGCAGCATCACCCGTCGGTCGGCAGCCCGGCCAGCTGTCCGGCCTTCGGTCCTTCGCTTACCGCCGACACCACCACCACCCCTCCTTCTCATGGCCGATCATCGGTTCATGAGTTGGACGGGGCGCCGGACTTTGGCCTGGGCCAAAACTCCTCAGCTGGCCCGCCGGCTGGGCTTTGTGTACAGTCCAGCACCCGGGCCAACTCATCATTCACGGTCAACAAATTGCCGTCGGGAATTTGTCCCGTATTTTGACCTTTTGTCCCTTATTCGGGAGTCAGAAAGTTGGCAGCACTAATCACAAGTGATGCAATTCTGACCATCAAAGTGATCTTCAGAAAACCGTGCCTCAAGACATCAGCTAATGTGGCCAAAGGCCCACACACAACCGATTAAGGCCACAGTAGCATAGGAGCAGGGCACAGAGTGCTGGAGTAACTCAGCGAGTCAGGCAGCATCTGTGGAGAACATGGACAGCAGGTGACATTTCGGGTTGCGACCTCACGATGGTGGGTGGAAAAGTTACTTTTATAACTACTAAACCAGGTTCGCTTCTTAATAAACAGACACCACACAAACTGTTTGGTAGACCAGTTCAAAACTTTACTTAACATCGGACGACGGAAGGGAGCGAGAATTCCAGTCAAGTGACCAATGTAGACACTTCACTGTGCTCAGCCACCTTCTCTGAACAACAGAATCACATTGCCTTAAATAGGGTTTTTTTGTCCCCTTAGCACATTCCACAGACATTAGTCATGGTCAGAGGTACAGGAAAAGGTTTCCACAGAATGCATCACATCAAAGGCCTTTTGTTTACATGGTACAAGATATACTAAAAACATTGGCCATTTGCTTTAGGTCATTTTATCTCCAAAGAGATCACCCTAGCTCTTTTCGCTGCTTCCTCTCTGTCACTTGGTCCCTCATAAACATAGGCCATTTGGTTTATGGCATCTTACTTCAAAGATGTGACTAGCTGTTTCTCTCTTCCTCTCTGTCACTTCCTCACTTGGGAGACAATGTTATGGTATTTATTATCCCACACACTGCAACCTGAGGCAAGCCTAATTTGACACTAAATATAAGCTGTAAGCTAGCCCAGAAACCTATTTTAATATCTTCTTATATTTTTAACTAAAATTCGGCTTCATCAGTGGGGAAGTCAGCACCCGTGATGGGCCGGGCGGTCGCGGTGGCGCAGCGGTAGAGTTGCTGCCTTACAGCGAATGGAGCAATGGAGACCCGGGTTCGATCCTGACCGCGGGTGCTGCCTGTACGGAGTTTGTCCGTTCTCCCCGTGACCTGCGTGGGTTTTACTCCGAGATCTTCAGTTTCCTCCCACACTCCAAAGACGTGCAGGTGTGCAGGTGAACTGGCTTGGTAAATGTAAAAATTGTCCCTAGTGTGTGTGTAGGATAGTGTTAGTGTGCGGGGATCGCTGGTCGGCGCGGACCTGGTGGGCCGAAGGGCCTGTTTCCGCGCTGTATTTCTAAACGGGCAATGTCCGTCACTTTCTGCAGCCTCCTTCATCCCTGAGCATTTTGTTTTTACAAACCAGCTGGTCATTAATGTTCAATGTTGTGAGCTAGGAGACGTTTGATGGAGTATTCAGCAACAAGTTGTGTGGGCAGAGTCATCATGTTAGAGTAGACACAGCCACTGTCACTTGGCTCAGACTGAACAAAGAGCTAACAATGGCCTGTTGCCTTCATCATCGCTATGTTTTTGCACATCTTTGTTTATCTCTCCACATCATCGTCTATATCTCTCATTCCCCTTATCCCCAGTCAGTCTGAAGAAGGGTCTCGACCCGAACCTGTACGTCGTTAGACTGTGGGAGGAAACCAGAGCACCCGGAGAAAACCCACGCAGGTCACGGGGAGAACGTACAAACTGCGTACAGACAGCGCCCGTAGTCAGGATCGAACCCGGGTCTCTGGCGCTGTGAGGCAGTAGTTCTACCACTCCGTGCCGTCCTTATCCTTCAAAGGGTCCAGGCCGGATATTCACCTATCCATGAACTCCAGAGATGCTGCCTGACCCGCTGAGTTACTCCAGCATGTTGTGCCCTTTTTGTGGAAACTAGCGCCTGCAGTTCCTGGATTCTACAGCCTAGGGGCAGGACTGGGAGCCAAATCACCATGGAAACCACTGTGTCTGGACCACTGTGCCTGTCCCTAAAAAAGCTGCCGGAAAACCAGAGGAGCCGGAGTTGAGGAAGTGTTGGGAACCAACAAACCTGCACGTCTTTGGAATGTGGGAGGAAACCGAAGATTTTGGAGAAAACCCACACAGGTCACGGGGAGAACGTACAAACTCCGTACAGACAGCGCCCGTAGTCGGGATCGGAACCGGGTCTCTGGCGCTGTGAGGCAGCGACTCTACCGCTGCGCCACCGTGACGGCCTATGAGTCACAGATTCATAGAGCCATGGAGATGAACAGCATGGAAACAGGCCCTTCGGCCCAACTTGCCCACACTGACCAACATACCCCATCTACACCAATCCCACCTTCCTGGGATTTGTCACATCCAGTCTGAAGAAGGGTTTCGGCCCGAAACGTCGCCTATTTCCTTCGCTCCATAGATGCTGCTGCACCCGCTGAGTTTCTCCAGCAATTTTGTGTACCTCCCACCTTCCTGCATTTGGCCCACTTCCCTCTAAACCTGACCTATCCATGCACCTGTCCAAAATTTTGTTAAACATTGTGATGGAATCTGCCTCAACTACCTCCTCTGGCAACTCGTTCCATACACCCAACCCCCTTTGTGTGAAATAGTTACCCCTCGGGTTCCAATTAAATCTCCCCTACCCCCTCACCTTCAACTTATGTCCTCTGGTTCTCAATGACATTACTCTGAGTAAAATACTGTATTTACCCTATTTGTGCCCCTTGTGATTTTGTACAACTTTGTATGATCATTCCCCAATCCTCCTGCGCTCCAAGGAAATAGAATCCTAGCCTGCTCAATCAGTCCCTATCGCCCAGGGCCTTGAGTCCCGGCAACATCCTCATCAATGTTCTCATTGTCAGATCAAGTCAAGTCAAGTCAAGTTTATTTGTCACATACACATACGAGATGTGCAGTGAAATGAAAGTGGCAATGCTCGCGGACTTTTGTGCAAAAAGCCAAACAACCTATAAAGTGAGTCTCACTTACGGGTTGGCGGCACGACCGATGTCGCAGCGGCCTCTGCAGTCCGGCTGTCTTTTTTTATTTTATTGTCCTGTTGAGTGTATAGTTTGTGGTGGGTTTTTGACTGTGTTTGTGTGGGACCCGACCTTTTCTCTGCCTGGTCACCGTTGCTGTTGGGGCCTAGCGCCGTGGAACGGCCTCCAACCGGAACGACAGCTCAAGTCACGGAGCCTGTGGAGCTGCGGACCTACCATCGTGGAGCTGGCCGGCTTCGTGGCGTGGAGAGCTGCGGTGGCACGCTGCTGTGACCCGACTTCAGTGGATGGTGACACCGGGAGCTCGCGGGTCCCCGGTGGGAGACCGCTTTGTGGGGCCCCGGCAATGGCGACTTCCCCCGCCCGAATTGCGGGGTTGTGAGTGACCTGGAGCGGGGCCTTACATCGCCCGGCGCGGCTTTAAATGGCCACGGACTTGCTAGCGCCCGCCGGGGGTTTTGACTTTGACTTCGGGAGAGGAATGGAGAGCAGGGGAGAGACAAGACTTTTCCGATGTTGGGGAAGTCCAGAACAAGGGGTCACAGTTTAAGGATAAGGGGGAAATCTTTTAGGGCTGAGATGAGAAAAACATTTTTTACACAGAGAGTGGTGAATCTTTGGAATTCTCTGCCACAGAAAGTAGTTGAGGCCAGTTCATTGGCTATATTTAAGAGGGAGCAAGATGTGGCCCTTGTGGCTAAAGGGATCAGGGGGTATGGAGAGAAGGCAGGTACAGGATACTGAGTTGGATGATCAGCCATGATCATATTGAATGGCGGTGCAGGCTCGAAGGGCCGAATGGCCTACTCCTGCACCTAATTTCTATGTTTCTATGTTTCTAAAGGGAATAATGTTTAGTCCTAGATAAATTCCAGTAAAGTCCGATCAAGGATAGTCCGAGGATCTCCAATGAGGTAGATAGTAGTCCAGGACTGCTCTCTGGTTCAGTTGCCTGATAACAGCAGGGAAGAAACTGTCCCTGAATCTGGAGGTGTGCGTTTTACCACTTCTGTACCTCTTGCCCGATGGGAGAGGGGGAGAAGAGGGAGTGGCCGGGGAGTGAGACTGGTCCTTGATGATGCTGCTGGCCTTGCCGAGGCAGCGTGAGGTGTAGATGGAGCCAATGGAAGGGAGGTTGGTTTGTGTGATGGTCTGGGCTGCAATGTCCACAATTCTCTGCAATTTCTCACATGCAGAGACAGAGAGGTGAATCCTTCCTTTCAATCATTCAATGTGGTTTGAGCCTCTTCAGTCTTGACATTAAGGTTGTTGCAAAGCTTTTTCAATCAGACCTTTAGTTAAAGTGAGCCATGACAACAATGCATTAGGCTGCCAATATTGGCTGAGGCACAGCATCACAGTACGAATGTTTGCTGCCAATTTCAGAAAATGTACTTCAGCCAAGTATGAGTGGATTATTTCCAATAAGAATATTTAGCTGAAAGTTACAGGAAGGTTAGAGTTATTGAAACGCAGCCAGGCCTGTTTTAAATAAGGAGTAAACGACATCTGAAGGTAGACACAAATGCAGTACAATTGAAATTGAAATTCAGAACATGAGGCTGGGACTATCACAATCTTTAAGAAACAGTTAGACAGGTACATGAATGGGGTAGGTTTGGAGGGATATGGACCAAATGGGGGAGTCCAGAACCAGGGGCCACAGTCTCCTGCCTTCTCCCCATATCCCCTGACTCCGCTATCTTCAAGAACCCTATCTAGCTCTCTCTTGATAGTATCCAAAGAACCGGCCTCCACTGCCCTCTGAGGCAGAGAATTCCACAGCCTCACCACTCTCTGTGAGAAAAAGTGGTTCCTCGTCTCCGTTCTAAATGGCTTGCTCATTCTTAAACTGTGCCCCCTGGTTCTGGACTCCCCCAACATCGGGAACATGTTTTGGCCCGACACGTTGCCTATTTCCTTCGCTCCATAGATGCTGCTGCACCCGCTGAGTTTCTCCAGCTTTTTTGTGTACCTTCGATTCTCCAGCATCTGCAGTTCCTTCTTAAACATCGGGAACATGTTTCCTGCCTCTAGCGTGTCCAAACCCTTAATAATCTTATATGTTTCAATGAGATGCCCTCTCATCCTTCTAAACTCCAGAGTATTTGGCTTGGTGAAGGACAAAGTTACGCTCACTTCAAATCTCTCCATTTCATTCCGCATAATAGTGTTATTGTTCGGACATTCTGACGGTACTTATCTCCTTGGAAAATAGTGCGCTTTCCCTTCATGCCTTTTCTAAAGGAGAATCCTGCCCTGCCCTGCGTGATTTCTTTTTTATACTCCTGCTGTGACATCCCAACAATGTCTTTTGTCATCGAAATGACTTGAAATGGCAAATAGCCGCGAGGAACATTAAGTTTCAGTGTCCTTGTCAAAAGGAACCATTCAGCGTTGATGTCGTTAGGTTCGACTCGGCAAAGAAAACAACATTTACAAGGAGATGTATTGAACCTTAGTTTGAGTGCCTTGCTTTTAGCAAGGTGGAGTTGCTGCCTAATAGAAACATAGAAACATAGAAATTAGGTGCAGGAGTAGGCCATTCGGCCCTTCGAGCCTGCACCGCCATTCAATATGATCATGGCTGATCATCCAACTCAGTATCCCGTACCTGCCTTCTCTCCATACCCCCTGATCCCCTTAGCCACAAGGGCCACATCTAACTCCCTCTTAAATGTAGCCAATGAACTGTGGCCTCAACTACCCTCTGCGGCAGAGAGTTCCAGAGATTCACCACTCTGTGTGTGAAAAAAAGTTCTTCTCATCTCGGTTTTAAAGGATTTCCCCCTTATCCTTAAGCTGTGACCCCTTGTCCTGTAATGCCCCTGTCCCACTTTGGAAACCTGAACGGAAACCTCTGCAGACTTTGTGCCCCACCCAAGGTTTCCGTGCGGTTCCCGGAGGTTGCAGGTGGTTGCCGGAGGTTGCAGGTAGTGGAAGCAGGTAGGGAGACTGACAAAGAGTGACCTCCGGGCACTGCACGGAAACCTCAGGTGGGGCGCAAAGTCTCCAGAGGTTTCCGTTCAGGTTCCCAAAGTGGGGTATGGGCATTACTGCACCAGAGATCCGGGTTCCATCCTGAATACGGGCGCTGCCTGTACGGGGTTTGTTGGTTCTCCCCGTGACCCGCGAGGGTTTTTTTCCGAGATCTTCGGTTTCCTCCCACACTCCGAAGGTGTACAGATTTGTAGGTTAATTGGCTTGGTTAATATGAATGTAAAACTGTCTCTAGTGTGTGTGGGGTAGTGTTGAGGGCCTGTTCCACATGGGCGTCATGGGACATCACGAAATCCTGGGGCGCCGCGCGCGATCGTGCATCACTTCCAAGGTCACCATGCGGGACTAATGCATCGTGATGCATAAATGATGACACGTAAATTATGCGCAAATGGCGCCCAAGCGGGGCAGGCCCTTTACCGTGCGGGGATCGCTGGGCGTCGCGGACTCAGTGGGCCGAAGGGCCTGTTTCCACGCTGTATCTCTAAACTAAACGTCAAGTGCTGTTCTAACTCAGCGGGTCAGGCAACATCTTTTAGTTTAAGAAGGAACTGCAGATGCTGGAAAATCGAAGGTACACAAAATTGCTGGAGAAACTCAGCGGGTGCAGCAGCATCTATGGAGCGAAGGAAATAGGCAACGTTTCGGGCCGAAACCCTTCTTCAGACTTTTAGTTTAGTTTAGTTTAGAGATACAGCATAGAAACAGGCCCTCCCGCCCACTGAGTCCGCGCCGACCCAGCGATCCCCACATAATCCTAACACAATTTACAACTATACCAAGCTAGTAAACTACAAACCTGTACATAGAAACATAGAAACATAGAAATTAGGTGCAGGAGTAGGCCATTTCGGCCCTTCGAGCCTGCACCGCCATTCAATATGATCATGGCTGATCATCCAACTCAGTATCCCGTACCTGCCTTCTCTCCATACCCTCTGATCCCCTTAGCCACAAGGGCCACATCTAACTCCCTCTTAAATATAGCCAATGAACTGGCCTCAACTACCCTCTGCGGCAGAGAGTTCCAGAAATTCACCACTCTCTGCGTGAAAAAAAGTTCTTCTCATCTCGGTTTTTAAAGGATTTCCCCTTTATCCTTAAGCTGTGACCCCTTGTCCTGGACTTCCCTAACATCGGGAACAATCTTCCTGCATCTAGCCTGTCCAACCCCTTAAGAATTTTGTAAGTTTTCTATAAGATCCCCTCTCAATCTTCTAAATTCTAGAGAGTATAAACCAAGTCTATCCAGTCTTTCTTCATAAGACAGTCCTGACATCCCAGGAATCAGTCTGGTGAACCGTCTCTGCACTCCCTCTATGGCAATAATGTCCTTCCTCAGATTTGGAGAGACCAAAACTGTACGCAATACTCCAGGTGTGGTCTCACCAAGACCCTGTACAACTGCAGTAGAACCTCTCTGCTCCTATACTCAAATCCTTTTGCAATGAAAGCTAACATACCATTCGCTTTCTTTACTGCCTGCTGCACCTGCATGCCTACCTTCAATGACTGGTGTACCATGACACCCAGGTCTCGCTGCATCTCCCCCTTTCCCAATCGGCCACCATCTTTGGAATGTGGGAGGAAACCGGAGGCAGGTCATGGGGAGAACGTGCAAACTCCGCACAGACAGCACTCGTTGTCGGGACCCTGGCGCTGTGAGACAGCAACTCTACCGCTGCGCCACCCTGCTGCCCATTCTCCAGAGAACTTACCTTCAATTTAATATTCGGTAAACATTGTCCTCGGCTATTTCTCTAGCAAGCCTGGTCTGTTCATAGAAGCCTGCAGAAATACCAGAGAATTTGAATCGGGGGGTAATGGGGAGAAGGCAGGAGAATGGGGTTGAGAGGGAGAGATAGATCAGCCGTGATTGAATGGCGGAGTGGATTTGTTGGGCTGAATGGCCTGATTCTCCTCCTAACACTTATGAACGTGAAACCTGCCACTAGTGGACCCATCATCTCCACATCCACTCTATCCAGGCCTTTCATTACCCGGTAAGTTTCAATATCTCCAGCAGTGAGAGCGCTTAATGAAAATGAAAGCCCACACATCTGACAATGCGCTCCGGGTGCGAGAACAATTAGATGTGAGAGAGACTGAAGAGAGACCTTTTGAGATTCATCTCTGGCTGGTGACACGAAACACACTGAATAGTTGCTGGGGAACATTCTATTCAGGGTGTGAAGTTCAATTCCGTTGAAGTTAATAGAATTGGAATTGAAAGATATTGGAGCGCACCGCACATTGTCAACTGAAGATGACTTTCTCGGCATGAAATGGCCGCTGTCTATTGAAGAGGTGATATGTGGGCAATGGTACACATGACAATGAAACGCTTGCGACGTCTGAGGCACTGGGACTGTTTAAGACACGGGGTCACCACCGATTTTCCGGCAACCTCTAGTTTAATTTAGTTTAGTTTAGAGACACAGCACGGAAACAGGCCCTTCGGCCCACCGAGACCAAGGGAAGTGGGGAGAAGGCAGGAACGGGGTACTGATTGGGGATGATCAGTCATGATGGCAGTGAATGGCGGTGCTGGCTCGAAGGACCAAATGGCCTACACCTGCACCTATTGTCTATTGTCTATTGTCTAACCGTCCTACACACACACCAGGGACATAGAAACATCGGAGTAGGCCATTCGGCCCTTCAAGCCTGCACCGCCATTCAATATGATCATCCAACTCAGTATCCTGTACCTGCCTTCTCTCCATACCCCCTGATCCCTTTAGCCACAAGGGCCGCATCTAACTCCCTCTTAATTAGCATTTATACCAAGCCAATTAACCTACAAACCAGTACGTCTTTGGGGTGTGGGGGGAAACCGAAGATCTCACGCAGGTCACGGGGAGAACGTACAAACTCCGTACAGACAGCACCCGTAGTCAGGATCGAACCTGGGACCCTGGCGCTGTGAGGCGGCAACTCTACCGCTGCGCCACCGTGCCGCCCAGTCTCTGGAGAAGTTGCCTTGAATCTAATGTTCGGTAAATATTGCCCTCGGCTTTTTGTCCAGCAAGCCTGGTATTTTCATAAGGCGGGAGCTCTACCGCTGCACCACTGTCTTTACAATTCTGTAACGTAACATCGTCTATAGTTTTAGGCAGGACGTGGATTGAATTTGTTTGCTCAGGGATAATATTGCATTTTAAACTCACTCCAATTGATCTTTGCGTTCTGTTGCTGCCCACGTCCAATGCTCGCCATATGTTAGTTCCATGTTTCCTGGCAAACCCGAGATGGAGTGTGGGAGGGAACCGGAGCACCCTGGAGAAAACCCACGTGGTCACGGGGAGAAAGTACAAACTCCGTACAGACATCACACCCGTGGCCAGGATTGAACCCGGGTCTCTGGCGCTGTGAGGCGGGAACTCTACCGCTGCGCCACCGTGACCGCCCCACTTTGAGGAGAGTGCGTAGTGGAGCAGAGAAGACGTAATAGAAAGGAACTGCGGATAATGGTTTACACCCGAGATGGCGGCCGAGCCAGGCGGCGCTCTCCGCGCACTGGTCCCAGACGTGAATCACTCATTACAATCGCTGCGCTCTTTGAAACCTCTACTCCAATAGCAGCATTTATTACTCTAACTATGCTAACTATTGTTATCTATGCTAACTATGTTAACTGTGTTAACTATGTTCGCTAACGTTAAGGGCCAGTCCCACTTTCACGACCTAATTCACGACCTTTTTTACTCGTGGACATTTTTCATCATGTTGAAAAAACACCCCGACCCTACTTGGTGCCACGAGTACCCACGACTAGCATCACAGCCTACCTACGACCTACCTACAACCTACCTACGACCTACCTACGCCCTACCCACGACCTCCTACGACCTCGTGACGACCATGCTCCGAGTATGAGTCAAGGGCAAACTCGGCAGAGGTCGTGAATTAGGTCGTGAAAGTGGGACATAGAAACGCAGAAAATAGGTGCAGGAGGAGTAGGCCATTCGGCCCTTCGAGCCTGCACCGCCATTCAATATGATCATGGCTGATAATCCAACTCAGTATCCTGTACCTGCCTTCTCTCCATACCCCCTGATCCCTTTAGCCACAAGGGCCACATCTAACTCCCTCTTAAATATAGCCAATGAACTGGCCTCAACTACCTTCTGTAGCAGAAAGTTCCAGAGATTCACCACTCTCTGTGTGAAAAATGTTTTTCTCATCTCAGTCCTAAAGAATTTCCCCCTTATCCTTAAGCTGTGACCCCTTGTCCTGGACTTCCCCAACATCGGGAACAACCTTCCTGCATCTAGCCTGTCCAACCCCTTAAGAATTTTGTACGTTTCTATAAGATCCCCCCTCAATCTCCTAAATTCTAGCGAGTATAAACCAAGTCTATCCAGTCTTTTTTCCTTTATCATGTATCTGTACACTATGAATGGTTCGATTGTAATCGTGTATAGACTTTCCGCTGACTGGATAGCACGCAACAAAAGCTTTTCACTGTACCTCAGTACACGTGACATAATGCAGTTATTCTTTCATTGTATTTAACATATGTTCACTAAAACTGCAATCACAAAGTATTAATAAATCAAACTTTACCCTGCTGTACAACGTACAAAGTCCAGAATGCCATAAGGCATTTTTTATTTTAAGAGTCTAAATGTGTGCAATTTTTTTTCCAAAAATATACTTTATTCATACAATATACAGTAATATATTCGAGCCACGCAATTATTTTTATTCAATCTGTCAAATAATTCAATCAATTTAATATGTCAACGTCGCTAATGTTTCTTTCAAATTATTGCATCAGTGAAATGTTTGTGGCTGTTATATCTTCTGAACCTTCTGAATGTTGTAGTCGGCAGAGCAGTACTTTGCATATCGCCAACTTGGACAATTTTACATTTTATCAAGCCAATTAATCAACCAATTAACCTGCAAACCTGGACGTCGTTGGAGTGTGGGAGGAAACTGAAGATCTCGGAGAAATTGATTTTGCATTATTACTGTTTGTTTCTATATATATATACACATACATCACACACACTATCACAAGAATTATATAGAAACATAGAAACATAGAAATTAGGTGCAGGAGTAGGCCATTCGGCCCTTCGAGCCTGCACCGCCATTCAATATGATCATGGCTGATCATCCAACTCAGTATCCCGTACCTGCCTTCTTTCCATACCCCCGATCCCCTTAGCCACAAGGGCCACATCTAACTCCCTCTTAAACATAGCCAATGAACTGGCCTCAACTACCCTCTGTGGCAGAGAGTTCCAGAGATTCACCACTCTCTGTGTGAAAAAAGTTCTTCTCATCTCGGTTTTAAAGGATTTCCCCCTTATCCCTTAAGCTGTGACCCCTTGTCCTGGACGTCCCCAACATCGGGAACAATCTTCCTGCATCTAGCCAGTCCAACCCCTTAAGAATTTTGTAAGTTTCTATAAGAACCCCTCTCAATCTCCTAAATTCTAGAGAGTATAAACCAAGTCTATCCAGTCTTTCTTCATAAGACAGTCCTGACATCCCAGGAATCAGTCTGGTGAACCTAGTGTATATAAATGTGTAGGAGGGAATTGCAGATTCTGGTTTAAACCAAAGATAGACACAAAATGCTGGAGTAACTCAGCGGGACAGGCAGCATCTCTGGAGAGAAGGAATGGGTGGCGTTTCAGGTCGAGACCCTTCTTCAAACTGAAAGTCACGGGGAAGGGAAACAAAAGATATAGAGATACAGTTATGTGTAACGTTTAGTGCAAGATAAAGCCAGTAAAGTCTGATCAAAGATAGCCTGAGGGATACTTTAGATTTTCGATTTCAGAAATACAGTGTGGAAACAGACCCTTCGGCCCACCAAGTTCGTGCTAACCAGCGATCACCACCCTGTATACTAGCACTATCCTCTGCACATGGGACAATTTGTAATTTTTACCGAAGCCGATTAACCTACAAACCTGCGCGTCTTTGGAGTGTGGGAGGAAACCGGAGCACCCGGAGAAAACCCACGAGGTCACGTGGAGAACGTACAAACTCCGTACAGACAGCACCCGTAGTCAGGATTGAACCCGGGTCTCTGGCGCTGTGAGGCAGCAACTCTACCGCTGCGCCACCGTGCCGGCCTACCTTGAGTAGATTTCGTAGTGGAGCAGAGAAGGAGCTGTGGATAATGGTTCATACAAAACCCTCGAGCATATCATCTGGCGAGAAACCAGAACAATGGGAAGAGATTTTCCCAAGACAGAACACTATTTGTACGTGCATATTAAGCAGCTGCAGCAAGAAGGCATGCAAGAAAATCATCTCTGGCAACGTTCCCGCCTCCTTCCACTTCTCCATGGAAACCATGAGGAGGATTCTAACCAGCGAAGGGCTGGCATGCAAGAACAAGAACGTCAATTGTGTGGCACGGTGGCGCAGCGGTAGAGTGGGTTCGATCCCGACCACGGGTGCTGTCTGTACGGAGTTTGTGCGTTCTCCCCGTGACCTGCGTGGGTTTTCCACGATTTCCTCCCCGCACTCCAATGACGTACAAGTTTGTCGGCTAATTGGCTTGGTTCCATTGTAAATCGTCCCAAGTGTACGCGTGTAGGATAGTGTTCGCGTGCTGGGATCCCGGCCGGTGCGGACTCGATGGGCCGAAGGGCCTGTTTCCGCGCTGTATCTCTAAACAAAACTAAAAATGCTCAGTACAAATTGGGATAATGGATGGTAGCAATGCGAGAATGGATCAGAAAGCACACTGAGCCCCTTAGCTCTTCAAGCCTACACTGCTGATCAATGATACCACGCTGATCAATAAATTAAACACATTCATCCATCTTGACTCCACTTATTATCATTTCCCAGCAGAAACCTGTCAAAATCAGATTTGATATTGATCGATTTAATTGGGTTTATTAGAGTGGCTGCTGCCTCACTGCGCTAGAGATCCGGTGTGCTGTCTGTACGGAGTTTGCACGTTCTCCCCATGACCTGTGTGGGATTTCTCCGGGTGCTCCGGTTTCCTCCCACACTCCAAAAGACCTACAGGTTTGTAGGTTATTTTGGCTTTGGTAAACAAAAATTGTAAGCTGTCCCTAGTGTGTGTAGGATAGTCCTAGTGTATGGGGATCAAGGGTCGGCACGGACTCGGTGGGCCGAAGGGCCTGTTTCCACGCTGTATCTCTTAACCATATAACCATATATAAACATATAACAATTACAGCACGGAAACAGGCCATCTCGGCCCTACAAGTCCGTGCCGAACAACTTTTTTCCCTTAGTCCCACCTGCCTGCACTCATACCATAACCCTCCATTCCCTTCTCATCCATATGCCTATCCAATTTATTTTTAAATGATACCAACGAACCTGCCTCCATCACTTCCACTGGGAGCTCATTCCACACCGCTACCACTCTCCGAGTAAAGAAGTTCCCCCTCATGTTACCCCTAAACTTCTGTCCCTTAATTCTGAAGTCATGTCCTCTTGTTTGAATCTTCCCTATTCTCAAAGGGAAAAGCTTGTCCACGTCAACTCTGTCTATCCCTCTCATCATTTTAAAGACCTCTATCAAATCCCTCCTTAACCTTCTGCACTCCAGAGAATAAAGACCTAACTTATTCAACCTTTCTCTGTAACTTAGTTGTTGAAACCCAGGCAACATTCTAGTAAATCTCCTCTGTACTCTCTCTATTTTGTTGACATCCTTCCTATAATTGGGCGACCAAAATTGTACACCATATCTCTTAACTAAACTAAATAGTTTTTAGAGGAAGGAGTTTCCGAATCTCGACATGATTTTCATGGAGAAGTATTTTCTGGCATCGCCTGAGAAGATATTGCCCTCACTGATGGATAAGCAACATTAGATAGGCAATGGGGACTGGGTGGCACAGCTGGCCGAGCCCCTGCCTCACAGTGCCAGCGATCCAGGTTAGTCCATGTAGTTCAGAGCTCATTTGGAGGTTGTTGCCAGATGGCTGTAGCTGTTCCTGAACCTGGACGTTACTATTTCAGGCTCCTGTACCTTCGTCCTGATGGCAGGAGTGAAATGAGAGCGTGGCCAGGATGGTGTGGGTCTCTGATGATGCTGGCTGCCGTTTTGAGGCAGCGACTCCTGTAGATCCCCTTCGATGGTGGGGAGATCAGTACCCGTAACCAAGAGCGGAACTCGCTGCCAAAACATGGAGGGGACGGGGGACACACACAATTTTTTGGCGGCCGCGCGCGCGCACGTGCACACTCACACACGCGCGAGGCTTCGGAGGCTCAATCCAGCGCTAAAAGCGGAGATTTTAAAGTCGGGATGACAAACTTGGGGGACATGTCCCCCACCTCTCAAAATATGGGGGGTGGGGGAGACATGTGTCCCCTCTGGCCCCCCCGGGTTTTCCGCCCCTGCCCGTAATGGACTGGGCAGTGTCCACCACTTTTTGCAGTTGTCTTAGCTCCTGGGCGTTCGGATTGCTGAACCCGGCCAAGATTCATCCATATGCTCTCTACCGTACACCTGTAGAAGTTCTTCAAGAGAAGGTGGCATGGTGGCACGGCTGGGAGAGTTGCTGCCTCACAGCGCCAGGTACCCGGGTTCGATTCTGACCTCGGGCGCTGTCTGTACGGAGTTTGTACGTTCTCCCCGTGTCATGTGTGGGTTTTCGCCGGGTGTGCTCCAGTTTCCTCCCACTCTCCAAAGACGAGCAAGTTTTGTAGGTTAATTGGCTTCGGTAAAACGCTGGCCTTCGTAGATCGCTGGCCGGCGTGGGCTCAGTGGGCTGAAGCGCCTGTTTCCGTGCTGTATCTCTAAAGTCTAAAGTATTCACCGCCATGGATAGAACAGGATATGGGTCAAATGCAGGCAGGTCAGACCAGTGTAGATGGGACATGTAAGTCGGTGTGGGCAAGTTGGGCCGAAGGGTCTGTTTCCATACTGCATCAGTCTATGACATACAGAATCGCCTCAATCTTTAGAGATACAGCGCGGAAACAGGCCCTTCGTCAACGACACTAACACTATCCTACACACACTAGGGGCAACCTTCTGTGGGAGTAGAGGCATTGATAGGCTTACATTATACACCTGTGATGGGCGTAGACAGGACTAGGTTCAGTTACGTTTATTGTCATGTGGACCAAGGTGCAGTGAAAAGCTTTTGTTGCATGCTAACCAGTCAGTGAAAAGACAATGCATGATTACCATCGAGCCGTCCACAGTGTGCAGATACATGATAAGGGAATAACATTTAGTGCAGGGGTGGGCAACCTTGTTCTGCATATGGGGCCGGGCGCAAGTCTGTGAGCGGATGGCGGACCACATCTACCACGTGTACACGTGGATCCCGCCCCCATCCCGCCCCGGATGGCAGGCATCAAATCACGTGTTCACAGAAGGTGGACAACAATGCTGGAGAAACTCAGCGGGTGAGGCAGCCTCGTGCAATCCTTGCATGTCTCACCCACTGAGTTTCTCCAGCATTGGTGTCTGCCTTCGATTTTTCCAGCATCTGCAGTTCGTTCTTATACGTGTTCACGGAAGGTGCGCAGCCGTGCTGGCGGCTTTGCGCGGGATACGGTACAGACAGAGCTCGGCGCTCGACCGCGCTCGGCCGGGCGCTCGACGGGCTAGATGATTATGGGGAAATAAATCTGCCGGTGGGGCGTATGATTTTGGGTTACGGGCCGCATTTGGCCCGGGGGCCGCAGGATGCCGACCCCTGGTTTAGTGCAAGGTAAAGCCATTAAAGTCCGAACAAATAGAATTGGAATAACGTTTATTGTCATTTGAGCCTAAGTTCAAACAAAATGACGTTTCTGCAGTCATACAAAGGGGAAAAAACCAAGACACACAATAACACAATTTACATAAACATCCATCACAGTGCATCTCCAAACACCTCCTCACTGTGATGGAAGGCAAAGTCTTGTCTCTCCCCTGTTCTTTATTCTTCTCCCGATGTTAAAGCCCCCAGCGGGCGATGGTAAGTCCCATGGCCTTTAAAGCCGCGCCGGGCGATGTAAGGCCCTGCTCCGGGTCTTGATGTTGGAGCCCCCGGCAGGTGAGCGATGGTAAGTCCCGCTGTCGTTAAAGCCGCGCTGGGTGATGCAAGAGCCCCGCTCCGGGTCAGTTTTAACCCCGCGATCTGGGCAGGAGAAGTTGTCGCTGCGGGAGCTCCAAAAAGCGGTCTCCCACCAGGGACCCGCGAGCTCCCGATGTTCCTGTCCACCGGGCCTGCGGCTGGAACCTCCAAAGCTCCGGAGTCGGGTCGCAGCCGCGCGCCACCACAGCTCCCCACGCTCCTAAGCGGCCAGCCCCACGGTGGTGAGTCCACAGCTCCGCGACTGGAGCCCCCAGTTCATTCCAGTTGGAGGCCGCTCCACGGTGCTAGGCCCCACAGACTGTACGGGGGACCAAAAGAAACATAGAAAATAGGTGCAGGATGAGGCCATTTGGCCCTTCGAGCCAGCACCGCCATTGATTGTGATCATGGCTGATCGTCCCCAATCAATAACCCTGTGGGGACCCGTATCAATAACAAAACTGGGGACCCGACAGGGAAAAGGTCGGGTTCCCCGTACAGGGAAGAGATTTAAAAGTTTCCCCCTCACACATATACACAGCTAAAAACAATATATAAACTACAACCAAAACATACACTTAACAAGACAAAAACAGGATGCTGCCACTTCCACAGTCCGAGGGTCTCCAATGAGGTAGATAGTAGTTCAGGACCGCTCTCTGGTTGTGGTGGGATGATTCAGTTGCCTGATAACAGCCGGGAAGAAACTGTCCCTGAATTCCCTGGAGGTGTGTGCGTTTTCACACTTGTGTACATATTTTGTCTGATGGGAGAGGGGAGACGAGGGAGTGGCCGGGGTGGGAGCCGAGGGGGTGGTGTGGTGTGGTGTGGTGCAGGGGGGCGGTATGAACGAGCAATCCCAGGCGCAGGGGGTGGAGAGAGGAGAACAGGAGATGCATCAGCACCGCCCGTTGGAAGAAAGCCATCTCCCTCCCCTTACAGAGAGAGGGAGGGAGAGGGAGAGAGAGAATGCAAGCTCAGGAATAAGCCAGCATCTTCGGGACTCTGGAACAGAAGGAAGAAGAGGGATTGTGTGTGTGTGTGTGTGGTGGTGGTGGGGGAGAGAGAGAGAGGATGCAGATTGCAACACATCAGCTTTGAATGCAGCGGGCGAGAGTGGCTTGTGCTTAGTGCGCTGGGATCAGGGGATAGGACTCGCTGATCAGACGCTGCCTCCTTCATCATTCCACCATGTCCCGCCGCTGCAGCCTCTGCCTGAGCATCTTCTTGCTGCAACTTTTATCAGGGACTTCCCTGCTGGCAGAGACGGTGCTGGGCCCGCTGGCTGCCCGGCTGGGCAACGCCACTGGGCGCTGGGTGGCCGCAGCCTCCGGCCAGCCGCTGACCAGAGCCCTCCAGCCGGCCTGGGAGCCGGGGCTGAACGGGAGCGGCGGCGAGGACACCGCGCTGAAGATCTTCTCCATCGAATACCATCACGTCCAGGTGCCGTTCGAGATCACCCTGTGGATCATGCTGGCCTCGCTGGCTAAGATAGGTAAGCGTGGCTGGCCTTTTGGCATCTGTGCGCCGTGGTGGAGGAGAAAGAACAAGAGTGTTTCATTGTCCTGGGTCCCAGGGAGAAGATTCTCACTTCTAGCGGCACAACACGATGTATAAACGATGTACACTGTACATTATATGATAAAGGAGAGAAATATACACACACACACACACACACACACACACACACACACACACACACATACACACACACACACATACACACATACACACACACACACACATATACATACACACACACACACACACACACACACACACACACACACACATACACACACACACACACACACACACACACACACACACACATATATACACACACACACACACACATATATATACACACACACACAAATATACACACACACACACACACACGCACACGCACACACACACACACACACACATACAATAGCATATCACATATATATTCAACTATATATATATATATATAGCGTCCCCTGCGTTCCATGGAATAGAGACCCAGTCTACTCAACCTCTCCCTATTGCTACTGTATATATGTAATATATATGTGTATAGCTGTATATGTGTGTATATGTATATATAATAAATACATACACACACACACACATAATATAAAATAGAACATCGCATATATATTCAACTATATATATATATGACTATAACTATATATATATATATGGCTATAATTATCTATCTATCTATCTATCTATCTATCTATCTATCTATCTATCTATCTATCTATCTATCTAGATATCTAGATATCTAGATATCTAGATATCTAGATATCTAGATATATAGATATATAGATATATAAACATAGAAAATAGGTGCAGGAGTAGGCCATTCGGCCCTTCGAGCCTGCACCGCCATTCAATATGATCAAGGCTGATCATCCAACTCAGTATCCTGTACCTGCCTTCTCTCCATACCCCCTGATCCATTTAGCCACAAGGGCCACATCTTACTCCCTCTTAAATATAGCCAATGAACTGGCCTCAACTACCTTCTCATCTCGGTCCTAAAAGATTTCCCCCTTATCCTTAATATCCCCCTTTCCCCCATATATATATATATATATGTGTGTGTGTGTGCGTGTGTATTTATTTATATATACATATATACACATATATAGCTATACACATAGATATTTCAATATTTACAGTAGCTATAGGGAGAGGTTGAGTAGACGGGGTCTCTATTCCATGGAGCGCAGGAGGATGAGGGGTAATCTTATGGAAGTGTAAGGGTTCAGAAAAGATTTACGAGGATGTTGCCAGGACTAGAGGGTGTGAGCTATAGGGAGAGGTTAAGTAGGCTGGGTCTCTATTCCATGGAGCGCAGGAGGATTAGGGGTGCACAAAATCATGAGAGGAATAGATCGGGTAGATACACAGAGCCTTTTGCTGAGAGTTGAGGAATCGAGGACCAGAGGACATAGGTTCAAGGTGAAGGGGAAAAGATTTGATAGGGATCTGAGGGGTAACTTTTTCACACAAAGGGTGGTGGGTGTATGGAACGAGCTGCCAGTGGAGGTCGATGAGGCTGGGACTACCCCATCGTTTAAGAAACAGTTGGTCAGGTACATGGATAGGACAGGTTTGGAGGGATATGGACCAAGGTGGGACTAGTGTAGCTGGGACATTGTTGGCCGGTGTGGGCAAGTTGGGACGAAGGGCCTGTTTCCACACTGTATCACCCAATACTTTTTACATATATATATATATATACAGAGAGAGAGAGCGCTGGAGTAATTCAGCAGGACATGTAGCATCTCTGGAGAGAAGGAACGGGTGATGTTTTCGGGTCAAGACCATTCTTCAGACTGAGAGTCGGGGGAAATAGAAATGAGAGATATAGACGGTGATGAAGAGAGATATAAAACAAATAAATGAAAGATATGCAAAAAAGTGACGATGATAAAATAAATAGGTCATTATTAGCTGTGGACTCGGTGAAAATGAGTTACATATATATATATGTATGTCTATATATGTAAGAAAGAACAGCAGATGCTGGTTTAAATCGAAGGTAGACACAAAATGCTGGAGTAACTCAGCGGGACAGGCAGAAAGAAAAACCATTCCTTTTGTCCAGAGATGCTGCCTGTCCCAGTGAGTTACTCCAGCATTTTGTGTCTGGCTTATATGTGTGTGCCTCCTCTCCCTCTCTGCTCCCCCCTTCCCTCCCTCCCCCTCCCTCCCCCCCCCTCCCTCCCTCTCTCCCCCTCTCTCTCCCTCTCTCTCTCTCTCTCTGTATCTCTCTCTGTCTCACTCTCTGTCTCTCTCTGTATCTCTCTCTCTCTCTGTCTGTCTCTCTGTATATACATATACAAACAGACACACATATACATTACTGACTGCCTTCACATGACCAGCATCTTCAGTGACTAGTCACATTGGAAATTGCTGCAGTTGATCCCAAACGATAAATAATGAAAAGCTGCAACTCAAACTGTGCATTTCATGCTCATCTTGTTGCAGAAATGCTGGCTGCTTTAGGATGGATACAGCAAGCAGGCAGTCAGACGAAGGCTCTTGTTAGCGGCACTCATTAGGAGGATGCATCCAATGGCAATCTGGACCAGTCGTTGTTTGGGAGAGGGGCCAGTCGGTGCATTGTGAAGGGAGGAACTGCGGATGCTGGTGTATCCCGGAGATGGGCACATAAAGTGCTGGAGTCACTCAGCGGCGGGGTCAGGCTGCATCTCTGGAGAGAAGGGACGGGTGGCGTTTTGGCTCGGATCCTTCTTCAGACCTGAAGCATCACCGATCCCTTCTCTCCAGAGATGCTGCCTGACCCGCTGAGTTACTCCAGCATTTCGCATTTACCACTGACTGGTTTGGTTTACCCGTGCTGCTAATTACCACAGTGTAGCACAATTCCCCACACAACCCCCTCTCCGAACTGCACAAATTGGATGTGTAGTTCAACCCAGCTTCTGTAATTTCTTTCACAGTTCGATTTATTTTGGTAATCCCAAGAGTGAGACGAGACGAGTTTATATGAGCAAGTACAATGCGGAGAAGATTCAGATGCTTTGACTTGCCAACATCAGTCTAGTTTATTGTCACGTGTACCGAGGGACAGTGAAAAGCTTTTTGTTGCGTGCTAACCAGTCAGCAGAAAGACAATACATGATTACAATCGAGCCATTTACAGTGTATAGATACATGATAAGGGAATAACGTTTAGTGCAAGGTAAAGCCAGCAAAGTCCGATCAAGGATAGTCTGAGGGTCACCAATGAGGTAGATAGTAGTTCAGGACCGCTCTCTGGTTGTGGTAGGATGATTCAGTTGCCTGATAACAGCCGGGAAGAAACTGTCCCTGAATCTGTATGTGTGTGTGTGTACGTTTACACACTTCTGTACCTCTTGCCTGATGGGAGAGAGGGGGGGAAGAGGGAGTGACCGGGGGTGAGACTGGTCCTTGATGATGCTGCTGGCCTTGCCGGGGCAGCGTGAGGTGTCGATGGAGTCAATGGAAGGGAGGTTGGTTTGTGTGATGGTCTGGGCTGCAATGTCCAACATTCGCTACAATTGGATGGAGCCGTTCACGAACTAAGCTGGGAGGCATCCCGATAAAAATGCTTCCTGTGGCGCATCTGTAGAAGTTGGTGAGAGTTGTAGGGGACATGTCGAACTTCCTAAGCCTTCTGAGGAAGTAGAGGCATTGGTCTAGCAGGGACGAAACTGTCCCTGAATCTGGAGGTGTGTGTTTTTACACTTCTGTACCTCTTGCCTTATGGGAGAGGGGAGAAGAGGGGGAATGGTTGGGGGATCATGGACCTTCATGGGGGTGTGTCGGTTTGGGGAGAGGGACGGGGCAGGGGGGGGGGGGGGGGGGGGGGGGGGGTGGGGTGAAGGGGAGTGCGGATGGTGGAAGGGGTTCATTGCCGGATAACTGGGTGTCACATTTTAGTTTAGTTAGTTATAATTATTTTAATATATTGTCACGTGTGCCGAGGTACAGTGAAAAGCTTTTGACTCGTGCCATCCTGTCAGTGGAACGACAATGCATGATTACAATCGAGCCGTCCACTGTGTACAGATACATGATGAATGGAATTATGTGAATAACATTTAGTGTAAGAGAAAGTCAATAGACAATAGGAGCAGGAGTTGGCCATTCGGCCCTTCGAGCCTGCACCGCCATTCAATATGATCATGGCTGATCATCCAACTCAGTATCCCATCCCTGCCTTTTCTCCATACCCCCTGATCCCTTTAGCCACAAGGGCCACATCTAACTCCCTCTTAAATATAGCCAATGAACTGGCCTCAACTACCTTCTGTGGCAGAGAATTCCACAGATTCACCACTCTCTGTGTGAAAAATGTTTTCCTCATCTCGGTCCTAAAAGATTTCCCCCTTATCCTTAAACTGTGATCCCCTTGTTCTGGACTTCCCCAACATCGGGAACAATCTTCCTGCATCTAGCCTGTCTAACCCCTTAAGAATATTGTAAGTTTCTATAAGATCCCCCCTCAATCTTCTAAATTCTAGCGAGTACAAGCCGAGTCTATCCAGTCTTTCTTCATATGAAAGTCCTGACATCCCAGGAATCAGTCTGGTGAACCTTCTCTGTACTCCCTCTATGGCAAGAATGTCTTTCCTCAGATTAGGAGACCAAAACTGCACGCAATACTCCAGGTGTGGTCTCACCAAGACCCTGTACAACTGCAGTAGAACCTCCCTGCTCCTATACTCAAATCCTTTTGCTATGAATGCTAACATACCATTCGTCTTCTTCACTGCCTGCTACACCTGCATGCCTACTTTTAATGACTGGTGTACCATGACACCCAGGTCTCGTTGCATCTCCCCTTTTCCTAATCGGCCATCATGGCTGATCATCCCCAATCAGTACTCCGTTCCTGCCTTCTCCCCATATCCCTTGACTCAGATATCTTTAAGAGCCCTATCTAGCTCTCTCTTGAAAGCATCCAGTGAATTGGCCTCCACTGTCTTCTGAGGCGGAGAATTCCAGAGATTCACAAATCTGGTTGAAAAGGTTTTTCCTCATCTCCGTTCCAAATGGCCTACCCCTTATTCTTAAAGTTGGACCCCCCCAACAACGGGAATATGTTTCCTTCCTCTAGCTTGTCCAATCCCTTAATACTCACTAAGATCACCTCTCATCCTCCTAAATTCCAGAATATACAAGCCCAGCCGCTCCATTCTTTCAATATATGGCAGTCCCGCCATCCCGGGAATTAACCTGGTGAACCTACGCTGCACTCCCTCAAGTCCGATTTCAGATAGTCCGAGGATCTCCATTGAGGTAGATGGGATTCAGGACCGCTCACTAGAAGTGTGAAAACGCACACCTCCCGATTCAGGGACAATTTCCTCCCAGCTGTTATCAGGCAACTGAACCATCCTATCACAACCAGAGAGCAGTCCTGAACTACTATCTACCTCATTGGAGACCCACGGCCTATCTTTAATCTGGACTTTTTGCACTAAACCGTATTTCCTTTTATTGTGTATCTGTACACAATGGCAGCTCGATAATAAACATGTATGGTCTTTTCACTGAGTGGATAGCATCCTATACTTGATCTGACTATGCTGGCTTTACCTTGCACTAAGCATTATTCTCTTATTATGTATCTACACACTGTAAGTGGCTCGATTGTAATCATGTATCGACCTGCTGCTGTCTGGAGAGCAGGGTCACGGTGGCGCAGCAGGTAGAGCCGCTGCCTCACAGCGAATGCAGCGCCGGAGACCCGGGTTCGATCCCCGACTACGGGCGCTGTCTGTACGGAGTTTGCACGTTCTCCCCATTACCTGCGTGGGTTTTCTCCGAGATCTTCTGTTTCCTCCCACACTCCAAAGACGTGGAGGCTTGTAGGTTAATTGGCTCGGTCAATGTAAAAACTGTCCCTAGTGGGTGTAGGATAGTGTTGAGGTGCGGGGATCGCTGGTCGGCACGGACCCGGTGGGCCGAAGGGCCTGCTAAGCACGCAGCATACAAAAGCTCTTCACTGTACCTCGCTGCACGTGACAGTAAACAAAACTAAACGAAAATTAAAATCCATGAAATGAACACATTAGAACTTGGTGGCCAACTTAGAGAGGAACCTGGAGGTGGTGGTGCTCCCATGAGCGGCTGCCCTTGTCCCTCTCTGGGGAGAGGCCAAGGGTTTGGAAGGGGCATTTTGCAGGTAAATAACACAGTGCTTGTTGTAGGGGGTGAACACTGCTGTCTCTGTTATTCTGGTTGTGGAAGGAATGAATGTATAATTAATGTGTTTGTGCAAGTTGCTTTATCCTGGAAGGCCAGGAGGTTGGGAGGTCATGTTGCAGTTATATAAGACGTTGGTGAGGCCGCATTTAGAGGGTTGTATTGGAAGGAACTGCAGATGTTGGTTTCAATCGAAGGTAGATACAAAAAGCTGGAGTAACTCGGTGGGACAGGCAGCATCTCTGGAGAGAAGGAATGGGTGACGTTTCGAGTCAAGCCCTTGAGGAAGGGTCTCGACCCAAAGTGTCACCTTTTCCTTTTCTTTAGACTGTTGTGTTCAGTTCTGGGCACCGTGTTATAGGAAAGATGTTGTCGAGCTGGAAAGGGCACAGAGAAGATTTACAAGGATGTTGCCAGGACTAGAGGGGTCTGAGCCACAGGGAGAGGTCGAGTTGGCTGGGACTCTATTCCATGGAGCGCATGGAGATGAGGGGTGATCTTATAGAGGTGTATGAAATCATGAAGGGAATAGATCGGGTAGACGCACAGAGTCTCTTGCCCAGAGTAGGGGAATCGAGGACCAGAGGACAGAGGTTCAAGGTGAAGGCGAACAGGCGTGCTAGCCTGTCAGCAGAAAGACAATTCAATTCAATTCAATTCAATTCAATTCAATTTAATTTAATTGTCATTTGGACCCCTTGAGGTCCAAACAAAATGCCGTTTCTGCAGCCATACATTACAAACAAATAGACCCAAGACACAACATAATTTACATAAACATCCATCACATCGCTGTGATGGAAGGCCAAAAAAACTTATCTCTCCACTGCACACTCCCCCCCCCCCCCCCCCCCCCCCCCCCCATGTCAGAGTCAAAGTCAAAGCCCCCGGCTGGCGATGGCGATTGTCCCGCGGCCATTAAAGCCACGCCGGGTGGTGCAAGGTCGCACACCGGGTCTTGATGTTGGAGCCCCCGGCGTGCGCTCGCAGAGTCCCGCGGCCATTCCAAGCCGCGCGGGGCGGTGCTGTAAGGCCCCGCTCCAGGAGCTCTTCGACCCCGCAACTCGGGCGGGAGAAGTCGCCGTGGCGGGAGCCCTGAAAAGCGGTCTCCCTCCAGGGACCCGCGGGCTCCCGGTGCCGCCGTCCGCCAGACCCGCAGTTGCAGCCTCCGAATCTCTGGAGGTCGGGCCGCAGCAGCAGCAGCGCTCCACCACCGCTCCACCCGCTCTGGACTCGGCCAGCTCCGCGACGGTGAGGTGAGTCGTCGGCACCAGAGCCCCCGGTCTTCTCCTGTTGGAGGCCGCTCCTCGTTGCAGCCCCAACGACAACGGAGACCCGACAAAGAAAAGGTCGAGTCTCCCGTGCAGGGAGAGATGTAAAAATTTCCCCCTCCCTCCCACCCCACCCACACACACACACCCCAACAAAAAATAACAAAAACTACATAGAAACATAGACAAAAAATAATAAAAACGCAGACGGGCTGCAGAGGCCGCTGCTGACGAGAGTCACAACACGCAGGTCACAATCGAGCCATTGACAGCGGGCGGAGTAGTAGAGATTTAAGAGTGTGGAGCGATCGTAATGTGTGATTGTAGATCTGTGTCTGTGGCCGGCACCCAAATAGTCGCCTGGGCTGTTTCAAGCACGCAGACCACAATAAACGATTAACTACTGTTCCGACAGCTGTAATTATCTACTAACGTTGCCAGGACTAGAGGGTGTGAGCTATAGGGAGAGGTTGAGCAGGCTGGGACTCTATTCCATGGGGCGCAGGAGGATGGGGGGAGATCTTATAGAGGTGGACAAAATCATGAGAGGAGTTCTACTAATATCTACTAACCTTTTAAGTTTGGTTTGTGGAGAAGTAACTCTACAGAAAACTGATGACACGGACGAAAATGGATTGGAAAAACCTGGCGACTCTTCCACGCGGTCTTGGTGGAATATTAGTTAGCATTTTGTACTAATCCGGTTTCGTGCTTAGGTGTGGCAATACTTTACTGTACGCAAGAAAATAATGTCCCTGTGCTTCGGCGATGTTATAATAAACATTGACCCATTGAGAATTGCATATTTATCTTTATATTTCAAACTTGTTATTCCTTCACTCATTCACTCGATCTGCGTTTATTCACAAGGCTGCATGAGTTAAGTTTAGTTTAGAGATGCAGCGCGGAAACATGGCGCTTCGGCCCGCCGTGTCCGCGCCGACCAGCGATACCGCATATTAACACCATCCTACGCACACTGGAATAGAATAGAATAGAATGCAATTTATTGTCATTCAAACCTGGGTTTGAACGAAATATAATTTCTACAGTTTTTTTACATTACAAAACAATCCAAGACCCACACTTAACACAGTTTACATAAACATCCATCACAGTGAGTCTCCAACATCTCCTCACTGTGATGGAAGGCAAAGTCTTTATCTCTTCCCTTTGTTCCTTCTCCCGTGGTCCAGCAGTCCAACTGCAGTCGAGGCGAACTGGGGCTCCGATGTTAAAGCCCCCGGCGGGCGATGGTAAGTCCTGAGGCCGTTTAAGCCGCGCCGGGCGATGTTAGGCCCCGGCTCCATGTCCTTAAACCCACGATTCCAGCGGGAGAAGTCGCCGTTGCGGAGCTGGGAAAAGCGGTCTCCCACCAGGGACCTGCGAGCTCCCGATGTTCCCGTCCACCGGGTCTGCGGCCGGTGCCTCCGAACTCCAAAAGTCGGGTCGCAGCCGCGCGCCACCACAGCTCTTCCCGCTCCGAAGTTGGCCAGCTCCGCGATGTCAGTTCCGCAGGCTCTGCAACTGGAGCCCCCAGGTTAGTCCCGGCCGGAGGTCGCCGCCGGCTCCACGATGTTAGGCCCAACGACATCCGAGACCCGACAGGAAATAGTCGGGTCCCCGCACAGGGACGAGATTTAAACGGTTTCCCCCACAGCCCCCCACCCATCCCACACATAAAAATAATAAAAACTAACTCAAGACATACATTTAACGAGACAAAAATAAAAAAAGACAGATGACTGTAGTCGAGCCGCTGCCGTTAGGCGCCACCACTGCACTAGGGACAATGTTTACATCTATACCAAGCCAATTAACCTACAAACCTGCACGTCTTTGGGGTGTGGGGGGAAACCGAAGGTCTTGGAGAAAACCCACACTGGTCACGGGGAGAACGTGCAAACTCCGTACAGACAGCGCCCGTAGTCGGGATTGAACCCGGGGTCTCTGGCGCTCTGAGGCAGCAACTCTACCGCTGCGCCACCGTGCCATTAGAGTGCGGGAGGAAACCGGAGCACCCGGATAGAGAACCCATAAGGGTCACAGGGAGAACATACAAACTCCGTGCAGGCAGCACCTGTAGTCAGGATCGAACCTAGGTCTCTGGTGCTGGAAGGTCCTAACTCTACCACCGTGCCATTTGTATTAGATAATTGTCTATTTTGGTGTTGTGCTGTAGATGCATTTATGTGAATGTCATTCGGTGATGGAATCACTACACTGCATTGTAAATATGGATCCTCTTTCAGTGATATTCGGAAGATGTTCTTTCGGTTCCAGCACACATTAACTACTCTCACCTCTCCTCCCCACATACCTTCAAATATCCATTTTCTTTGACAATAAGTAATAATTTCAAAACCGACTCCAGTTGTAAATGACTTAGAACGTGGAACATAGACCAGTCTAGTACAGGAACAGGCCCTTCTGCCCACAATGCCTGTGCCGAACATGATGCCAATGATAAACACATCGCCTCTGCCTGCACCTGATCCATATCCCTCCATTCCCTGCATATCCCTGAGTAATGAGGTTCTTCTGCAGTTGTATAGGGCTCTAGTGAGACCACATCTGGAGTATTGTGTACAGTTTTGGTCTCCTAATTTGAGGAAGGACGTCCTTGTGATTGAGGCAGTGCAGCGTAGGTTCACGAGATTGATCCCTGGGATGGCGGGACTGTCATATGAGGAAAGATTGAAAAGACTAGGCTTGTTTTCACTGGAGTTTAGAAGGATGAATGTGGAATCTTATAGAAACATATAAAATTATAAAAGGACTGGACAAGCTAGATGCAGGAAAAATGTTCCCAATGTTGGGCGAGTCCAGAACCAGGGGCCACAGACTTAGAATAAAGGGGAGGTCATTTAAGACTGAGGTGAGAAAAAACTTTTTCACCCTGAGAGTTGTGAATTTGTGGAATTCCCTGCCACAGAGGGCAGTGGAGGCCAAGTCACTGGATGGATTTAAGAGAGAGTTAGATAGAGCTCTAGGGGCTGGTGGAGTCAAGGGATATGGGGAAAAGGCAGGCACGGGTTATTGATTGGGGACGATCAGCCATGATCACAATGAATGGCGGTGCTGGCTCGAAGGGCCGAATGGCCTCCTCCTGCACCTATTTTCTATGTTTCTATTTTTCTATATCCAGGAGCCCAGATAAAATCCTCTTGAATGCCACTATTGTATCCGCCTTTCGACTTTAGAGAGACAGCATCAGAAACAGGACCTTCGGCCCACCGAGTCCATGCTGGCCAGCGGTCACCCGTACACTAGCACTACCCTGCACATTAGGGGACAATTTACAGAAGCCAATTAACGTGCAAACCTGCGCGTCTCTTACGAGTGGGGGGAAACTGGAGTGAAGCAAACCCGATAGCTTGGTCTCCTTGGGAGATTGAGAGGGGATCTTATAGAAACTTACAAAATTCTTAAGTGGAGACAAATGCAGGATTGCTCCCGATGTTGGGGAAGTCCAGGACACTGGGAGAATCCTTTGTGCAAACACAGAGAGTGGTGAATCTCTGGAACTCTCTGCCACAGAGGGTAGTCGAGGCCAGTTCATTGGCTATATTTAAGAGGGAGTTAGATGTGGCCCTTGTGGCTAAGGGGATCAGGGGGTATGGAGAAGGCAGGTACGGGATACTGAGTTGGATGATCAGCCATGATCATATTGAATGACGGTGGCCGAATGGCCTACTCCTGGATGTTTCTAAAACCAGGGGTCACTGGGAGAATGTGCAAACTCCATGCAAGCAGCACCCGTGGTCGGGATCGAACCCGGGTCCCTGTCTCTGCGAGGCAGCAACTCTACCGCTGCGCCACCGTGAATTGAGTCAATAACGTAACGGACATTGCAACTCTTTCAACCCCTACACCGCCAATGGTCAGCTCTGGCACCTTTTAACATTATTTTAAACGTAAAACCGCAGCCAACCCAGTTCCACAATACGGTGCAAAAAATCATTGATTTCCCTCCTTAAGCCCCTGTCCCACTTAGGCGATTTTTTTCCCGGCGACTACAGGCGACTAGGCTGTCGCCACATGGTCGCGGCGTGATGCCTGTACGGCCGTGAGTCGTCTCCTCAAGTCGCCGAAAGAGTCGTAACGTTTTTCTGGCCGCCGCTGGATTTTGAAATGTTTTCTGCGACTGTGGGCTTGACGTAGTTTGTCTTCTCCTGTCGTACGCGTTGTCGCCATGATGACGTAGGTTGTCGCCAGGGTGACATTGGTTGTCGCCGGGCGCTGACTTCGGTGAATTCCATTGGCGACTACCTGCGTCAACCTACGTCAACCGGCGACACGTAACGGCGACTGAATTGTCTTCATTTGCCTTCAGTTGTCGCCAACAGGGTCGTAGGTGGACGTCCTAATGGGTCGGCAGTTGTCGGTAGCTTGCTTGACGTCGACTAGGTGGTCGTAGACGTTGTCGTTGGGGGGGGGGAGGAGGGTAGTTCCAGTTGCTGTTTTTTCGTTGACCTGCTACGACAGTGGCAGTCGGGCCCTTTATAATCCTGAATCCATTCTGCATCCGAATTCTTAATCCACGCATTTGTTTTGCATAATGGCATGTTCACTCTGATTTGGTAGCTATTTATTAGCTATTTAAGGGACAGAAGTTTAGGGGTAATATGAGGGGGAACGTTTTTACTCAGAGAGTGGCAGCGGTGTGGAATGAGCTTCCAGTGGAAGTGGTGGAGGCAGGTTCGTTGGTATCATTTAAAAATAAATTGGATAGGCATATGGATGAGAAGGGAATGGAGGGTTATGGTATGAGTGCAGGCAGGTGGGACTAAGGGAAAAAAAGTTGTTCGGCACGGACTTGTAGGGTTGAGATGGCCTGTTTCCGTGCTGTAATTGTTATATGGTTATATGGTTATATTAGATGTACAAGGTGGATTTCATTTTTGCTGCATTCAATCTGATAAAATATTTATGAAGTATTGCCCTGCAGCCCGGATTTTTCACTTCACCCTCGACTAATCATTTATCATCCTCTCTATTGATGCCGGAATGGACAGCCGATGTTTGAGCAATCCAATTTATGACGGTTTCTTTTAGCGATGTTTCCCATATCTCTGTGCAAGATTAATATCTTGAATCTTTGCTTCTGATAAAAAATAGTCGTTCCTTCAATCAAATTGGATGAGGCAAGCAGCACTGAGAATTTTTTTGGCGTCATTTTTTTAAGAAGTACCTGCCTCGCTACTAGAGGGTCCGGCATGGTGGCGCATGGGGAGAACGTGCAAACTCCGTACAGACAGCGCCCGTAGTCAGGATCGAACCCGGGGTCTCCGGCGCTGTGAGGCAGCAACTCTACCGCTGCGCCACCGTGCCACTTGATTGAAGAAGGGGCTGAATGGCCTGTTCCGGTGCTGTCGTGGTCTGTGTTCACTCCCAGTTCCAGCAGGAAGGAATGTTGTGGGGACGTTGAATGATGGATTGTATTTTGTGTGGAGCTGCAGCATGGAATAAAGATGAGGACACTTGCACTGAATTAAGTTTGTAACCGTGCCGGCAGCAGCTAGAATCCCCTTGGCATCACGAGTAGATCAATTCCCAGTGTCAGCAGTTGGTGTGGAGCAGAATACAGTAATATCAAATAACAGCAGTGTGTGTAGGTGAGATTTACCTACGTGTACTGAGGTACAGTGAAAAGCATTTGCAGCGTGCTAGCCATTCAGCAGATGGCCAATTCATGATGACAATCGAGCCAGGTACAGCATACAGATATATAATAATAATTACTTATAATAATAATAACTTTATTTATAGAGCACTTTAAAAACAACCACTGTTGCAACAAAGAGCTGTGCATGACTAATCATGGACTAATCATTCCACGACAATAAAAACATTAAAAGAAATAGTGAAAACAATAAAATTAAAAACATTAAAAGCACTAAAACAGGAGGAAAGTCTCAAGCAGGGTCAAAAGCCAAGGAATATAAATGTGTTTTAATACTGGTTTTGAAGATGGACAGTGAGGGGGGCCTGTCTGATGTGCAATGGCAGAGTGTTCCAGAGTGCCGGAGCAGCAACAGAAAAGGCTCTATCCCCTCTGAGCTTCCGCTTAGACCTCGGTACCTCCAGGAGCAGCTGATCCGCTGACCTGAGGCACCGGGCAGGAGCGTATGGATGAAGCAGCTCAGAGAGGTAAGGCGGGGCGAGCCCATTTAGAGATTTAAAAACAAATAAAAGAATTTTAAAATGAACTCGAAAGTGCACTGGGAGCCAGTGGAGGGAGGCCAGAATTGGCGTTATGTGCTCCCTCTTTCGAGTTCCGGTTAAAAGGCGAGCGGCAGCATTTTGAACCAACTGGAGACGAGCCAGTGAAGATCGAGCAACTCCAAAATAGAGTGCGTTACAGTAATCCAGCCTAGATGTTATAAAGGCATGGATTACTGTTTCAAAATGCTGCCGCTCAACAATGGGCTTCACCTTTGCCAGTTGCCTTAGGTGAAAGAAGCTGGACTTTACCACCGCGCCTATTTGATGATCTAATTTAAAATCACTGTCCATCCTAAAACCCAGGTCCAAAACTGTTGGACCTGGGTCTGATTCCCTTATCAGACCCAGTTTGATTCCCTTATCAAAACATGATAAGGGAATAACGTTTAGTGCAAGGTAAAGTCAGTAAAGTCCGATCAAGGATAGTCTGAGGGTCACCAATGAGGTAGATAGTAGTTCAGGACCGCTCTCTGGTTGTGGTAGGATGGTTCAGTTGCCTGAAAACAGCTGGGAAGAAACTGTCCCTGAATCTGGAGGTGTGCGTTTTCACGCCTCTGTACCTCTTGCCCGATGGGAGAGGGGAGAAGAGGGAGTGGCTGGGGTGCGACTGGTCCTTGATGATGCTGCTGGCCTTGCCGAGGCAGCGTGAGGTGTGTGCCGTTTCAGTTTAGTTTATTGTCACAAGGTACAGTGAAAAGCTTTTTGTTGCGTGCTAACCAGTCAGTGGAAAGACAATGCATGATTACAATCGAGCCATTCGCAGTGTACAGATGAAGTGGATAACATCTAGTGCAAGACAAAGCCAGTGATCAAAGATGGTCCCAGGGTCTCCAATGAGCTGTGTAGTAAACACTGTATGATTTGTGTGGATGAGCATTTAATGCAGACTGAGTTATTTCTCATGTCTAAATAACTTTGCTGCAGTTTATTATATTTAAAACAGACAGAACTAAATTGAAGTTTAGAACTAAATTGAAGTTGAAATTCATTTTTCTGAAGAAGGGTCCCAACATGAAACTATCACCTACCCTTTTCCTCCAGAGATGCTGCCTGGCCCGCTGAGTTACTCCAGCACTTGTGTCCTTTTTTGTAAACCAGCATATGCAGTTTAGTTTCATTTAGTTTAGTTTAGAGATACAGCGCAGAAACAGGCCCTTCGACCCACAATCCCCGCACACTAACGCCATTCTAACCTGGGGCCGATTTTTACATTTACACCAAGCCAATTAACCCACAAACCTGCATGTCTTTGGAGTGTGGGAGGAGACCAGAGCACCAGGAGAAAACCCACGCAGGTCACGGGGACAACGTGCGGACTCCGTAACAGGCAGCGCCCGTAGTCAGGATCGAACCCGCATCTCTGGCGCTGTGAGGCAGCAACTCTACCGCTGCGCCACCATTTTCTGGATATTTGTGCTGGATATTATCCCACCTCCTGCTGCTGCTTGGCTGCAACTGTTTATCCTTTAATGGCAGCAAGAGAAGTCCAGCGTGTCTCTGTTTAAATATTACCACAGGAACATTCGCCACTGGAGCTGTTTGATGCCTATTAACCTGTACAACTAAATCCTGCCATGTAAATACAAGATCAGCAGCATCATTTACAGATGATTCATCCAAAGCCCGATACTAATAATTCTGATCACATCGTCAATCCACACCTGGAGTTGCACAAGGATCTGTTCTGGGACCTCTGCTATTTGCGATCATAAGTTCAATAGACAATAGACAATAGGTGCAGGAGTAGGCCATTCGGCCCTTTGGGACAGCATCTCCATTCACTGTGATCATGGCTGATCATCCATAAGGTCAGAAGTGATAGGAGCAGAATTTTAGCCCCTGTCCCACAGTACGAGTTCATTCCAAGAGCTCCCCGAATTTAAAAAAAAATCAAATTCGTGGTAAGCACGGAGAATGAACGTAGCGGGTACGTCGGAGCTCGGGGACGTCTCTTAGCGGCTCGTAACGCTAACGGCAGGTACTCGGGAAGACTCGCTAACGGCAGGTAAGCTTGGGAAGACTCGTGAAGATTTTTCAACAAGTTGATAAATGTCCACGAGAGCCCCGAGTACCGACGAGCGGCCATTACCATAAATCTCCGAGTTCGAATCAGGGCAAACTCTTCGAATGAACTGGTACCGTGGGACAGGGCTTTTAGGCCCAACAATCAATCATGGCTGATCTATCTTCTCCCCTTAACCCCATACTCTTGCCTTCCCCACATAAGCTCTGGCACCTGATATATAAAAATGACCTGCACAGGGTGGTGGGTGTATGGAACGAGCTGCCGGAGGAGAGAGTTGAGGCAGGGACTATCGCAACATTTAGATAATCGCAAGTAATTAGACCGGTACATGTAGCAATGTTACAAAATTTTGAGATTTAAAAAATCAAGTCTGTAATGTATCCCATCAGATAAAGCATAAAAAGAAGTTTAATTTGACACCTAATTCACTTTCATATCTCAAGTATTTAAAAAGTTATGGCCATTTTCATACTCGGCAATTAGCATCTTGTTCCCTATTGATTTTCTATGGACATAACAAAAAAGCTGTGATCGCGTGCTGTCAAAAGCCCATAACCTTCTTAAAAATTAAGAGAACTGAATGAAATTTTCAGTTATCGTAGATTGAACCATTCTGAAACAAATATGAAATAATCTTACTTGGATGATCTGAAATTAAAGCATATAATTAGTTAGTTACCCAAGTGTAGCAAATTTCAAACTTCAATTACTAGATCTAAACATCTATCCATTTCTTAATAAATGATTAACATTTTTAAATAGCCCAAGTGTCCAAATAATATTCATAAATAATTCACAATAAAACATGATTTTGAAATCTCATTTACATCAATTTATAGGACAAATGGAAGGAATTTAGTGTTCAATTGCTGTAATTAAAGTCCATTTAAATCAGCTTTCCAGTGGGTTCCTGTGAACGCGCTGGTTTAGAACGTTCACATTGCGCTGGATTTGTGCCTCAAATGCCCAGAAAAATACTGAAGGATATAAAGAGCCCAAAATTAGCTACTCGCAATAGTAAACTTTGTATAAAGGGTTCTTAAGAAGCCCTTTTTAATGTAAAAATAAGCTACATACCTTCTGTATATAGCTCCATGCGGTCCTGTGGTTGCGTGAGGTCGTGGGTTTAGAGAGTGATTTTTAAACTATTATAACTATTATACAAGGCCATAAAAACTAATAATACCTTTTGCGACGGGGTCTTTCAGCGATTTTTCGTTAATGATTTACTAGGCTAAACATCTTCGATTGGAACAGCCTAGTGAAAATCGCGTTTTAAACCCGCCTCCCTCTAAACGGCGCCAAAATCGCGCACACGGGCTGGGACAGATTTTCAGCTATGCCTCAGGTAGGCTTTGCAACATACCTAGTACATGGATAGAATGAATGAGTTTATTGGCCAAGCATGTTCACATACAAGGAATTTGCCTTGGTGCTCCACTCGCAACTAACAACACGATATACAGTAAATAATTAAGAATAAAACATTAAACATTAATAATAAAATATTATAGTTTAAACATGTGAATGAAATAAAATTCCAGAGCAAAATGAGGCCAGGTTTAGAGGGATATGGACCAAATGCAGGCTAGTGTGGGACTAGTGTGGATAGGACATGTTGGTTGGAGTGGGCAAGTTGGGCTGAAAGGCCTGTTTCAACGCTGTAAGACTCTGTGACTTCATGGCATGGACGTAAAGGTTGGTGAGTAAGTTTGCTGATGACGTCAAGATTGGAGGAGTTGCAGACTGTGGTGAAGGCTGTCAGATGATACAGTGGGATGTAGGTCGGGCTGCAGAAATGGGCAGGGAAATGGCAGGCGCAGTTCAACCTGAGCAAGTGTGAGATGTTGCACTTTGGTAAGGTTGAATATAAGGAGTAAGATATTTAATGACAAGACCCTTAACAGCACCGATGTACAGAGGGAGCCCAAGTTCATAGCTCACTGTAGGTGGCAACACAGGTTGATGGGATGGTAAATAATGTGTAAGGCATGGTTGCCTTCTTTGCCAGGGACACTGAGTAGAAGCGTCAGGCAGTCATGATGCAGTTCTGTAGGACTTTGGTTAGAGTATTGCGTGCAGTTCTGGTCACCCCGATACAGGAGGTGCAGAGAAGGTTTACCAGTTCGTTGTGTGTTAGAAGGAACGGCAGATGCTGGTTTAATCCAAAGATAGACACAAAATGCTGGAGTAACTCAGCGGGACAGGCAGCATCTCTGGAGAGAAGGAACGGGTGACGTTTTGGGTCGAGTCCGAACTGAAGAAGGGTCTCGACCCGAAACGTCACCTAGTCCTTCGCCCCATAGATGCTGTCTCACCCGCTGAGTTCCTCCAGCATTTTTGTCTACCGTCGATTTTCGAAGCATCTGCAGTTCTTTCTTAAACATTAACATATGGGTGATCGCTGGTTGGCACGGACCTGGCGAGTCCAAATTCCACACTGTATCTCTAAACCATAATCAGTTTAGGTAGGGGATGATCAGCCATGATCACATTGAATGGTGGTGCTGGCTCGAAGGGTCGAATGGCCAACTCCTGCACCTATTGTCTGAAGCTGGGTCGCCTATTCATTTTCTCCAGAGATGCTGCCTGACCCGCTGAGTTACTCCAGCTATTTGCGTCTGTCTTTGCTCCAAACCGACTTCTGCAGGTCCCTGTTATTACATTATAACATAAGGTCGATAAAGCTGCAGGAAATGTCTGTTCGATTGCACAGTGCCATATCATTAAATCCCAGCGATTTTAAAAGCATTGTTTTTCAGACGGACTCGCACAAATGTGAATTATCCAGGAATGTAGCAATTAATGAAACAATACCTGTCACTGCTGGTGCCTCTCACACTGGCTCAGGTTCAAGTTCAAGTTCACAGTTATTTGTCATAAGCTGCAGTGAAATGTATTTACACACCAGACACCCTTGCAGTGTCTTATAATGTTGTTATTGTGCCGGCATGGTGGCGCAGCGGTAGAGTTGCTGCCTCACGGTGCCAGAGACCCGGGTTCGATCCTGACGACGGGTGCTGTCTGTACGGAGTTTGCACGTTCTCCCCGTGAGGTTTCTCCGAGATCTTCGGTTTCCCCCCACACTGCAAAGACGTACAGGTTTGTAGGTTAGTCGGCTTGGTGTAAATGTCAAATTGTCCCCAGTGTGTGTAGGGCAGTGTTAGTGGGCGGGGATTGCTGGTCGGCCCGTGCCAATGGGTCTGTTTCCACGCTGTATCTCTAAACTAAATCTGTCTCATCAACTTCCTTTAGTTTAGTCGAGTTTAGAGATACAGCGCGGAAACAGGCCCTTCGGCCCACCGGGTCCGCACAGACCAGCGATCCCCGCACACTAATACTATCCTACACGCACTAGCGGGCAATTTTTACATTTACCAAGCCAATTAATCTACAAACCTGAACGTCTTTGGAGTGTGGGAGGAAACCGAAGATCTCAAAGAAAACCCACACTGGTCACGGGGAGAACGTGCAAACTCCGTACAGACGGCACCCGTAGTCGGGATCGAACCCGGGTCTCCGGCGCTGCATTTGCTGTAAGGCAGCAACTCTACCGCTGCGCCACCGTGAATGCCCAAACTGTCTCTGGCAGCTCATTCCATATCCCCACTACCCTCTGTGTGAAAAAGTTGCCCTTCTTGCCCCGCTCAACTTAAACCTATGCCATCTAGTTCCTAATTCCCCTTCTCTGGGCAAGAGACAGGTCATTCATCCTATCTATTTCCTCGTGGATTTATCCAGTACCATAAGATCACCTCTCAGAATCCTGGGCTCCAGAGAATAAATCCAGACTTTGCGATGTCTCAATAGACAATAGATAATAGGTGCAGGAGTATGCCATTCGGCCCTTCGAGCCAGCACCGCCATTCAATGTGATCATGGCTAATCATCCACAATCAGTACCCCGTTCCTGCCTTCTCCCCATATCCCCTGACTCCGCTATCTTTAAGAGCCCTATCTAGCTCTCTCTTGAAAGCATCCAGAGAACCCGCCACCACCGCCTTCTGAGGCAGAGAATTCCACAGACTCACCACTCTCTGTGAGAAAAAGTGTTTCCTCGTCTCCGTTCTCAATGGCTTACCCCTTATTCTTAAACTGTGGCCCCTGGTTCTGGACTCCCCCAACATCGGGAACATATTTCCTGCCTCTAGCATGTCCAAACCCTCAATAATCTTGTCTGAAGAAGGGTTTTGGCCCGAAACGTTGCCTATTTCCTTCACTCCATAGATGCTGCTGCACCCGCTGAGTTTCTCCAGCATTTTTGTGTACGTTAATAATCTTATACGTTTCAATGAGATCTCCTCTCATCCTTCTAAACTCCAGAGTGTACAAGCCCAGCTGCTCCATTCTCACAGCATATGACAGTCCCGCCATCCCGGGAATTAACCTTGTGAACATATTGAGGGAGTGCAGACTCGATGCTTCTGATGTGTAATTACGTCTGCTGTTTTCTCACCCCACTCAGGTTTTCATCTCTACATCAAGCTCCCCTCCATTGTGCCAGAGAGCTGCCTGCTGATCATCGTGGGGCTGATAATGGGCGGGATAATCTACGGGGTGAACGAGACATCGCCGCCCATCATGAGTACGGATGTTTTCTTCCTCTACCTGCTGCCCCCCATTGTACTGGACGCGGGCTACTTCATGCCCAGCCGCCCCTTCTTCGACAACATTGGGACCATCCTCTGGTACGCGGTGGTGGGGACCTTGTGGAACGTCTTTGGGATCGGCCTGTCCCTCTACGGCATTTGCCAGATCGAGTCGTTTGGCCTGAAGGATATCTCGCTGCTCTACAACCTGCTGTTCGGCAGTTTGATCGCCGCCGTCGACCCCGTGGCCGTGCTGTCCGTGTTCGAGGAGATCCACGTCAACGAGCAACTCCACATCCTGGTCTTCGGAGAATCGCTGCTCAACGATGCCATCACCGTGGTAAGTCGTTGCTGTCACCATCCGATACGATTCGATACGAGACGATACGATAATGACAATAGACAATAGACAATAAGTGCAGGAGTAGGCCATTCGGCCCTTCGAGCCAGCGCCGCCATTCAATGTGATCATGGCTGATCATCCCCAATCAGTACCCCGTTCCTGCCTTCATCCCATATCCCCTGACTCCGCTATCTTTAAGAGCCCTATCCAGCTCTCTCTTGAAAGCATCCAGAGAACCGGCCTCCACCGCCCTCTGAGGCAGAGAATTCCACAGGCTCACCACTCTCTGTGAGAAAAAACGTTTCCTCGTCTCCGTTCTAAATGGCTTACTTCTTATTCTTAAACTGTGGCCCCTTGTTCTGGATAATAAGATACAATACAATATATGATATGACATGATATGGTACGATAGAAACATATCAAATTATAAAAGGACTTATTTATTTATTGCAGGAAGATTGTTCCCGATGTTGGGGAAGTCCAGGACAAGGGGTCACAGCTTAAGGATAAGGGGGAAATCCTTTAAAACCGAGATGAGAAGAACTTTTTTTCACACAGAGAGTGGTGAATCTCTGGAACTCTCTGCCACAGAGGGTAGTTGAGGCCAGTTCATTGGCTATATTTAAGAGGGAGTTAGATGTGTGGCCCTTGTGGCTAAGGGGATCAGGGGGTATGGAGAGAAGGCAGGTACGGGATACTGAGTTGGATGATCAGCCATGATCATATTGAATGGCGGTGCAGGCTCGAAGGGCCGAATGGCGACTCCTGCACCTAATTTCTATGTTTCTATGTTTCTATGTTTCTATGTTTAGCGAATGCAAAGTCCTTTAGCCAAGCAGTTGCCTCTTGATCTGCTGTATGAAGGGTGACAAGTCCTCCTTTGAGTCGTTGTTGAGGGCATGCTTCAATGATGTGTTGCATTGTTTGCTGCTCTCCACAAGCACACCATGAGGTTGGACTGCTGCCCCATTTGTGAAGGCTGGCCAAGCAGGGGCCATGTCCAGTCCTGAATCTATTCAGCGTCGTCCACTGCTTCCTTGGGAGATTGGTGCCAGGGACCGGTAGGGTGGGGTCTGGACAAGCTGGATGCAGGAAAAATGTTCCCAATGTTGGGCAAGTCCAGAACCAGGGGCCACAGTCTTAGAATAAAGGGGAGGCCAGTTCAGACTGAGGTGAGAAAAAACTATTTCACCCAGAGAGTTGTGAATTTGTGGAATTCCCTGCCACAGAGGGCAGTGGAGGCCAAATCACTGGATGGATTTAAGAGAGAGTTAGATAGCGCTCTAGAGGCTAGTGGAGTCAAGGGGAGAAAGCAGGCACGGGTTATTGATTGGGGACGATCAGCCATGATCACAATGAATGGCGGTGCTGGCTCGAAGGGGGCGAATGGCCTCCTCCTGCACCTATTTTCTATGTTTCGATGATACAATTTGATACGATACAATATGATTAAACGTTATTTACCCCAGGAGGGAAATTGATCTGCCGACAGTGATAAAACACAACATACATGAAACATGAAATTAAAGTGACAAGTGGAAAGGATTGGGGATGTGCAAAGATTGTGGATGTAGGTGGGGGGAGGAGGGAGTCAGTCTACCCCACGACAGAAGTGGGGAGGAGTTGCACAGTTTGATAGCCACAGGGAAGAAGGATCTCCTGTGGCGTTCTGTACTGCAATTTTTTTAATTAGTTATTTTTGCCTTTTTGCCTTTTTGATTTTTCCTGTTGCGTGCGTGCTGAGTTATACCAGCACTTGATGTTTAGTTTAGAGATACAGTGCGGAAACAGGCCCTTCGGCCCACCGAGTCCTCACCGACCAGCGATCCCCGCACACTAACACTATCCTACACACACACACTAGGGACAATTTACATTTACACCAAGCCAATTAACCTACAAACCTGTATGTCTTTGGAGTGTGGGAGGAAACCGGAGAGAGTGATGGACTTCAGGAAGCGGAGTGGTACACACAGCCCAGTTTGCATTGATGGCACCAAAGCAGAGATTCCTTGGAGTCAATATCACCAACAACTTCTCCTGGCCCACCCACATTGAAGCAATGACCAAGAAAGCACACCTACGCCTCTACTTCATTAGAAGGCTTAGGGAAGTTCGCCATGTCCCCTACAACTCTCACCATCTTCTACAGATGCGCCACAGAAAGAAAGCATTGTATCAGGATGCCTCACAGCCTGGTTTGGGAACAGCTCCATCCAAGAGCACAAGAAATTGCAGTGTATTGTGGACATTGCAGCCCAGACCATCACACCAACCAACCTCCCTTCCGTTGACTCCATCTACACCTCACGCTGCCTCCGCAAGGCCAGCAGCATCATCAAGGACCAGTCGCACCCCGGCCACTCCCTCTTCTCCCCTCTCCCATCGGGCAAGAGGTACAGAAGTGTGAAAACGCACACCTCCAGATTCAGGGACAGTTTCTTCCCAGCTGTTATCAGGCAACTGAACCATCCTACCACAACCAGAGAGCGGTCCTGAACTACTATCTACATCATGGTGACCCTCGGGCTATCCTTGATTGGCCGTATCTTGCACTAAACGTTTTTCCCTTATCATGTATCTGTAGACTGTAAATGACTAGGTAGTAATCATATATTGTCTTTCCGCTGACTGGTTAGCACGCAACAAAACACGTGACAATAAACTAAACTGAACTCAAATTAAACTAAACTAGTGGGTGGTCAGAGAGTTGAACAGCATGGAGACAGGCCTTTCGGCCCAACTCGTCCATGCTGACCCAGATGCCCCCACCTATGCTAGTCCCACTAGCCCATAGAGTCATAGAGTCATACTGCACGAAACAGGCCCTTCGGCCCTACTTGCTCGTACAGACAAAAATGTCCCATCAATGCTTGCCCCACTTGCCTGCCTTTGGCCCATATCCCTCTAGACCCGTTCTATCTATGTACCCGTCTGAATGTTTCTTAAGCATCATGATATTACTTGCTAACCTAATTGTACGAATCTTGTGGGATAATAGAACTGACATTTAATTAGTAATGAGCTGGAATTGATTTCTATTTTGAGGGTTAGGAAATATTTTGTGAACCTTCAGATGATTAAATGTTGAGAACGCGTGGAGCCGCGATGGCTGCCTCGCCAACAGTCTGTCTGTCTTTTCGTCATTTTGTTGTTATTTTTTAGTGTGTTTTAGAAGTATGTGTTATATGTTCTCTGGTTTATTTTATGTGGGGGAGGGGGAAACTTTGTTTCATTCTCTTATCTTGCCGGAGACGCGATTGTTTTCCGGATCGTATCTCTGGTTGCTCTGCGGCCTAACATCATGGAGCTGGCGGCCTTCGCTCGGGACTGACTTTGAGCCCCACCGCGGGGCCGTGGACTTACCATCGGAGCCTGCGATCCCTTGCCTGGGAACCACGCTCCAACCGTGGCCTGCGGATTTCACCATCGAGGAGCTCGCAGTCTCAGGTCGAGGCCGATGTCGGGATGCTCCAAACGACGCAGAAGGTCGCCCGGTGCAGGGGAGATGAGATTCGCCCCCCGTTGTGGGAACGGAAATGTGAAATCTGGCATTTGAATTTAGAACGGAGACGAGGAAACACTTTTTCTCACAGAGAGTTGTAAGTCTGTGGGATTCTCTGCCTCGGAGGGCGGTGGAGGCCGGTTCTCTGAATACTTTCAAGAGAGAGCTAGATAGGGGAAGGGGATATGGGGCGAAGGCAGGAACGGGGTACTGATTGTGGATGATCAGCCATGATCGCATTGAATGGTGGTGCTGGCTCGAAGGGCCGAATGGCCTACTCCTGCATCTATAGTCTACTGTCTATTGACTCGATGGGCCGAAGGGCCTGTTTCCACGCTGTATCTCTAAACTAAACAGCATTTCAGATTGGAGTTATTGTAGTTTCGAGGACCAAGAGGCTTTGAAAGATGTTGAACCAGTCTGCAGAATGTTTTGTTACAGGCACGTAGCCCTTTGAGATGTTGTCAGTCCTGTTAATAGATTTACATTGTTAGTGATCAAAGCAAGAACCTTCTTTGAAGCTGGCATTTGAATAGGATCAGGGACCAGCAATTATCCCACGCTCCCGACAAACAAGAGATAATCTTCCCGGACGTTTAGTCCCCCACGGCCAGATATTCCGCAGCTTCACGCAACACTGGAGTTTTAGAACATAGAAACATAGAAATTAGGGGGGAGGGGGCCATTCATCGAGCCTGCACCGATATGATGAATGGCTGATCATCCAATTCAGATTCCGCGGATGCCTTCTCTCCATACCCCTGATCCCCTAGCCAGAAGGGCCACATGTAACCCCTAGTGGGATAGTCAAATGAACTGGAGGCCAACTACCCTCAGAATGGCAGAAGTTCCAGAGACGTCTCTGTGTGAAAAAGATCTCATCTCGGTTTTAAAGGATTTCCCCCTTATCCTTAAGCTGTGAGAGGGTGGGATTCTTCCCCAACATTGGGAACAATCTTCCTGCATCTAACCTGTCCAACCCCTTAAGAATTTTGTAAGTTTCTATAAGATCCCCTCTCAATCTCCTAAATTCTAGAGAGTACAAACCTTCATAAGACAGTCCTGACATCCCAGGAATCAGTCTGGTGAACCTTCTCTGCACTCCCTCTATGGCAATGCACTCCCTCTATGGCAAAGAACGAGAGGGACCTCCTTGAAACGTACAGAATAGTGAACGGCTTGGATAGAGCGGATGTGGAGAGGATGTTTCCACTAGTGGGAGAGTCTAGGACCAGAGGCCATAGCCTCAGAATTAAAGGATGCTCTTTTAGGAAGGAGATGATGAGAAATTTATTGCCACAGAAGGCCTTGGAGGCCAAGTCAGTGGATATTATTAAAGGCACAGATAGATAGATAGATTCTTGATTAGTACGGGTGTCAGAGATTATGGGGAGAAGGCAGGAGAATGGGTTTAGGAGGAAGAGATAGATGAGCCATGATTGAATGGCGGGGTAGACTTGATGGGCCGAATGGCCTTAGTCTGCTCCTATCACTTATGACCTAATGACCTTATGTCCCAAATGGTTAGTTGAGGCTAGTTCGAAAGTTATTACCTGATTTCCTCCCCAATTAAACAGTATCTGCCCATCATCCTGAATACAATTACTGACCCCCCCCCCCCACCCCCCACATCAAGTGCAGTCTGTTAGCACAAGCAAGCTGTTTAACATACCTCAAGAATTCTCCAAGCTCTCATTAAAACCACAATTAACTTCACTTTGAAATAAAAATATCTTCTTTGCCAAATGACTCATTTTTCATAACAATTAAACCAGAAGGTAAAATTTGAAGCATTTTCTGTCTGGCATAGAGATAGAGATAGAGATGGGGATACGGTGTAGAAACAGGCCCTTCGGCCCACCAAGTCCATGCCGACCAGCGATCACCCCATACACTAGCACCACCCAGCACACCAGGGATAATTTACAGTTTTCACTGAATTGTAATGGTAACTCATTTATTAGACGAGTATGTAAAAACATACGAGGAATTTGATTTGCCATACAGCCATACCAAAAAAGCAACTAGACGCACAACTACATAAAAGTTAACGTAAACATCCACCACAGCGCACTGTGACGGAAGGCAGTCATGTATTATCCTCTGCTCGCCTTTTCTCCCGTGGTCGGGCCAGTCGAAGCTCCCGTGTCGGGGCGATCACAGCTCCTGCGGTTGGAGCTCCCGAAGTCGGGCCCTAACTAAGTAGGGTATGTTACCCCACCGTCCCACTATCCCTGAAAGTGCAGTCGTTAGCACAAGCAAGCTGTTTAACATACCTCAAGAATTCTCCAAGCTCTCATTAAAACCACAATTAACTTCACTTTGAAATAAAAATATCTTCTTTGCCAAATGACTCATTTTTTATAACAATTAAACCAGAAGGTAAAATTTGAAGCATTTTCTGTCTGGCATAGAGATAGAGATGGGGATACGGTGTAGAAACAGGCCCTTCGGCCCACCGAGTCCATGCCGACCAGCGATCACCCCATACACTAGCACCACCCAGCACACCAGGGATAATTTACAGTTTTCACTGAATTGTAATGGTAACTCATTTATTAGACGAGTATGTAAAAACATACGAGGAATTTGATTTGCCATACAGCCATACCAAAAAAGCAACTAGACGCACAACTACAAAAAGTTAACGTAAACATCCACCACAGCGCACTGTGACGGAAGGCAATCATGTATTATCTTCTGCTCGCCTTTTCTCCCGTGGTCGGGCCAGTCGAAGCTCCCGTGTCGGGGCGATCACAGCTCCTGCGGTTGGAGCTCCCGAAGTCGGTCCCTAACTAAGTAGGTATGTTACAAAGCCTACCTGAATCGTGGCTGAGAATCTGCCCCAGCCCGTGTGTGCGATTTTGGCGCTGTTTTGAGGGGGCGGGTTTAAAACGCGATTTTCACTAGGCTGTTGCAATCGAAAATGTTCAGCCTAGTAAATCATTAACGAAAAATCGCTGAAAGACCCCGTCGCAAAAGGTATTATTAGTTTTTATGGCCTTGTATAATAGTTATAGTAGTTTAAAAATCACTCTCTAAACCCGCGACCTCTCGCAGCCCCAGGGTTTTATAAAGCAAACAATTAAAGGTATGTACCTTATTTTTACATTAAAAGGGGCTTCTTAAGAACCCTGTATATAAAGTTTTCTATAGCGAGTAGCTCATTTTGGGCTCTTTATATCCCGCAGTGTTTTTCTGGGCATTTGAGGGCACAAATCCACTGCAATGTGAACGTTCTAAACCAGCGCGTTCCACAGGAACCCACTAGAAAGCTGATTTAAAATGGACTTTAATTTACAGCAATTGAACACTAAATTCCTTCCATTTGGCCTATAAATTAATGTAAATGAGATTTTAAAATCATGTTTTATTGTGAATTATTTATGAATATTATTTGGACACTTGGGCTATTTAAAAACGTTAATCATTTATTAAGAAATGGATAGATGTTTAGATCTAGTAATTGAAGTCTGAAATTAGCTACACTTGGGTAACTAACTAATTATATGCTTTAATTTCAGGTCATCCAAGTAAGATCATTCTATATTTGTTTCCGAATGTTTCAATCTACGATAACTGAAAATTTCATTCAGTTCTCTTAATTTTTAAGAAGGTTATGGCCTTTTGACTGTCCACGATCACAGCTTTTTGTTATGTCCATAGAAAATCAATAGGGAACAAGACGCTAATTTCCGAGTATGAAAATGGCCATAACCTTTTAAATACTTGAGATATGAAAGTGAATTAGGTGTCAAATTAAACTTCTTTTTATGCTTTATCTGATGGGATAAATTGCAGACTTGATTTTTTAAATCTCAAAATTTTGTAACGTTGCTAAACTAAGGGCCCGCGCGCGAGCTGCACGATGTTAGAGTCCGCAGGCTCCCACGGTTGGAGCTCCTGAGGTCGATCCCCGACAAAGTGACCGCCAGCTCCACGGTGTTAGGCCGCAGTGCGGACGGAGATAGGATACGGAAAAAGCCGGGGCAGTCGAAGCTCCCGTGTCGGGGCGATCACAGCTCCTGCGCTTGGAGCTCCCGAAGTCGGTCCCTAACTAAGTAGGTATGTTACAAAACCTACCTGAAGCGTGGCTGAGAATCTGCCCCAGCCCGTGTGCGCGATTTTGGCGCTGTTTTGAGGGGGCGGGTTTAAAACGCGATTTTCACTAGGCTGTTGCAATCGAAAATGTTCAGCCTAGTAAATCATTAACGAAAAATCGCTGAAAGACCCCGTCGCAAAAGGTATTATTAGTTTGTATGGCCTTGTATAATAGTTATAGTAGTTTAAAAATCACTCTCTAAACCCGCGACCTCTCGCAGCCCCAGGGTTTTATAAAGCAAACAATTAAAGGTATGTACCTTATTTTTACATTAAAAGGGGCTTCTTAAGAAGATAGGAGATAGGATACGGAAAAAGCCTCATCTCCGTCGAGGAAGGAGATTTAAAAACGTTTCCCCCCCCCCCCCCACCCACATAAAACAAAACTAAAGATGCACTAAAACAAACATTTAACAACAGAATATAAACAACAAATGAAGAAAAGTACGAGACAGATCGTTGACGAGGCTGCCATCGTACGGCGCCACCTGGTGAAGCCAATGAACCTCCAAACCTGTACGACTTTGGAATGTGGGAGGAAACCTGAGCACCCAGAGTAAACCCGGCACCAGCCCGGCGTGAGGGCCTGAACATCGGGCCACCCGGGGCGGCGACTGCGGGTGCTCGGAAGGCCCCGACCACGGATGAACACGGAGGGGAGGCTGGCTGGACTATGGTGCCATCCTCACCTTGCTGCCATTTATGTTATGTTGTGTCGTGGACTTTCTGTGTTTGTGCTTTTTATTTTTTTTTTAATTCAATTTCAATTTTATTTTTAATATGTTTTATTATTTATTTATTATTTATTTATATTTTTATGATTTTTTTTTTATGATACTGCCTGTAAAGGGAAATTCATTTCGTTGTCTCAAATTGAGACAATGACAATAAATTTGAATACAATACAATACAATAAACCCACAAGGAGAACGTGCAAACTCCGTACAGACAGCACCAGGATCGAACCCGGGTCTCTGATGCTGCAAGCCAACAGCTCGGGTGGCACGGTGGCGCAACGGTAGAGTTGCTGCCTCACAGCGCCTGTGTAAATGATCCCCAGTGTGTATAGGGTAGTGTTAGTGTGCGGGGATCGCTGGTTGGCGCGGACTCGGTGGGCCGAAGGGCCTGTTTCTGCGCTGTATCTCGAAGCTAAACAAAACTAAACTCTACCGCTGTGCCTCTGTGCCACCACTGGGGGATATGGAGGAGGTTTGATATACTATTATTTCTTTGGGAGCTTGTAATATTTGAGCAGCTCCGACATAAACAGTGACTCACCTGCGCACCTGGAGCAGGTGGCGTGGGCTTGCTGTGAATTCCATGTCACGGCAGGAACTAGCTGTGCCCAATTCTTAGTCACTCGAGCTAAGAAGGATTACCAGATGGCAGCACAAGGTAAAAACAGCAGATGCTGGAAATCTGAAACAGAAGCAGAAGATAGTGGAAACATATGGGGGCACGGTGGCACAGCTACCTCACAGCGCCATAGACCCGGGTTCGATCCTCACCATGGGTGCTGTCTATACGGAGTTTGTACGTTCTCCTCGTGACCTGCGTGGGTTTTCTCCGGGTGCTCCGGTTTTGTCTCCCACACTCCAAAGACGTGCAGGTTTGTAGGTTAATTGGCTTCAGTAAAAATAGTTAAATTGTCCCTAGTGTGTGTTGGGGGGTCAGCAAGGACCTGGTGGGCCGAAGGGCCTGTTTCTGCGCTGTATCTCTAAAATCCAAAGTCTAATCCTATCTGAGGTTTAGTTTAGTTTCGAGATACAGCGCGGAGACAGACCATCGAGTCCGTGCCGACCAGCGACCACTACCACCACCCTACACCACACTAGGGATGACTTTACATTTTTATACCAAGCCGATTAACCTACAAATCTGCACGTCTTTGGTGTGTGGGAGGAAACCGGAGCACCCGGAGAAAACCCACGCAGGCCACGGGGAGAACGTACAAACTCTGTTCAACTCTGGCGCTGTGAGGCGGCGACTCTACCGCTGCCCAAAGTAGTTGATGAAACATAATATTAAAGTTCCTTCTCTCTATTTTTCCTGCAGGTTTTGTACAAATTGTTTAAGACGTTCTGCACCATGCCCTCGGTTGGATTGTCTGACGTATTTATTGGGTTTATAAAGTTCTTCCTGGTGGGGCTCGGGGGCCTTCTCGTGGGCTTTGTGTACGGAATCATCGCGGCCCTCACCACTCGCTTCACCGAGAACATCCGTGTGATCGAACCTCTCTTCGTCTTCCTCTACAGCTACCTGTCCTACTTGACTGCCGAGATGTTTCACTTCTCTGGCATCGTGGCGTAAGTGTCGACGCCATTGTTACGTTCTTATAACGCATGACATATTGTCCCTGTTGTGGCTAGCCCAATGAATGCACGTCCGACACAGACGCCATCTTGTATTACCAACACTAACAGGAACTTCTAGAAGGTCCCTTGACCTCATTCACGTGGCACTGGCTCACTCGCCAACTTGTACTCCTGGCCTCAAGGGGGCGCTGGCATTTACATTACATAGAAACATAGAAACATTGAAAATAGGTGCAGGAGGAGGCCATTCGGCCCTTCGAGCCAGCACCGCCATTCATTGTGATCACGGCTGATCGTCCCCTATCAACGTGTTCGGCACGGACTAGAAGGGTCGAGATGGCCTGTTTCCGTGCTGTAATTGTTATATGGTTATATGGTTATAATAACCCGTGCCTGCCTTCTCCCCATATCCCTTGACTCCACCAGCCCCTAGAGCTCTATCTAACTCTCTCTTAAATCCATCCAGTGACTTGGCCTCCACTGCCCTCTGTGGCAGGGAATTCCACAAATTCACAACTCTCTGGGTGAAAAAGTTTTCTCTCACCTCAGTCTTAAATGGCCTCCCCTTTATTCTAAGACTGTGGCCCCTGGTTCTGGACTCGCCCAACATTGGGAACATTTTTCCTGCATCTAGCTTGTCCAGTCCTTTTATAATTTTATATGTTTCTATGTACATCTCATCTCCCACTTCAACTTTATTTACATTACAGCCATCATAGCCTGGATGGCATGGATGTGGGGGAGGGGGGTGTGTCCACTAGTGGGAGAGTCTAAGACCAGAGGGCACAGCCTCAAAGTTAAAGCATGTTCCTTTAGAAAGAAGATGCGGAGGAATTTATTTGGCCAGAGGGTGGTGAATCTGTGGAATTCATTGCCACAGACGGCTGCGGAGGCCAAGTCAATGGATATTTTTAAGGCAGAGGTAGATAGATTCTTGATTAGAATTAGAATTTCTTTTTTTTGTCATTCAAAACAAGTTTGAACGAAATTTCGTTACCATGCAGTCGCAACAGTAAAAAAGCAACAAAACACACAATTAACACAATTTAACTCAAACATCCATTACAGTGACTCTGTTCCAGGCACCTCCTCACTGTGATGAAAGCTTCCCTGCTTCTTCTCCCGCGGTCAGGCAGTCCAACTGCTGCGTCAAAGCTCCCGATGTTGTACGGGTGTCAGGGTTTATGGGGAGAAGGCAGGAGAATGGGATTAGGAAAGGGAGAGTGATCAGCCATGATTGAATGGCGGAGTGGACTTGATGGGCCGAATGGCCGAATTCTGCTCCTATCGCATATGACCTTATAGAAACATAGAACATAGAAATTAGGTGCAGGAGTAGGCCATTCGGCCCTTCGAGCCTGCACCGCCATTCAATATGATCATGGCTGATCATCCAACTCAGTATCCCGTACCTGCCTTCTCTCCATACCCCTCTGACCCCCTTAGCCACAAGGGCCACATCTAACTCCCTCTTAAATATAGCCAATGAACTGGCCTCGACTACCCTCTGCGGCAGAGAGTTCCACAGATTCACCACTCTCTGTGTGAAAAAAGTTCTTCTCATCTCGGTTTTTAAAGGATTTCCCCCTTATCCTTAAGCTGTGACCCCTTGTCCTGGACTTCCCCAACATCGGGAACAATCTTCCTGCATCTAGCCTGTCCAACCCCTTAAGAATTTTGTAAGTTTCTATAAGATCCCCTCTCAATCTCCTAAATTCTAGAGAGTATAAACCAAGTCTATCCAGTCTTTCTTCATACGACAGTCCTGACATCCCAGGAATCAGTCTGGTGAACCTTCTCTGCACTCCCTCTATGGCAATAATGTCCTTCCTCAGATTTGGAGACCAAAACTGTACGCAATACTCCCGGTGTGGTCTCACCAAGACCCTGTACAACTGCAGTAGAACCTCCCTGCTCCTATGCTCAAATCCTTTTGTTATGACCTTATGTTCCGAGCTGCTCGTTGAGGCTAATTCGAAAATTAGAACCATGTTTCCTTCCCAATTATTTTTCTCCCAGAAACTAAATTAGTTTCCTAACCTCCTTACTCAAAACTCACGTCAAAAAATTTGACTCCGCATTGAAGTTTGACAAACAGGTCAATGCCGTGGTAAAAGCTTGCTTCTTTCAGCTTCGCACGATAGCTAAAATCCAACCATTCCTCCAATTCGACGACCTTGAAAAGATCATCCACTCATTTATCTCCTCCCGCCTTGATTACTGCAACTCCCTTTACACTGGCATCAGCCAATCATCCCTGTCCCGCCTGCAATTGGTCTAAAACGTGCCTGTAAAAGGGACCACATCACCCCGATCCTGGCCTTTTCAGAGGTTTCACATCTCTGCCAACATAGTCACAGTGATACCCATGGATAAAGGCCCTTCAGTCCATCTTGCCCCCACCGACCCAACATGTCCCATCTACACTAACCCCACATGCCTGCGTTTGGCCCATATCCTTCTAAATCTGTCCTATCCATGTACCAGTCTAGCTGTTTCTTAAACATTGCAATAGTCCCAGCCTCAACTACCTCCTCCGGCAGCTTGTTCCATACACCCACCATCCTTTGCGTGAAAATGTTGCCCGATGGGTTCCTATTAAATCTTTCCCCCCCCCTCACCTTAAACCCATGTTCTCTGGTTCTCGATTCCCTTACTCTGAGCAAGAGACTCTGTGTGTCTACCCGATCTAGTCCTCTAATGATGGGCTGAATGGCTTCCTTCTACATTGCATGGAAATATGAGAATTAACATGAGAAATGATTCCACACTGGACTTGCCAACATTCCAGTGCTTGCTCATGGCCCTTGCCCTGGCCTGGTTCAGCCTAGTTTGGTGATGCAGCATGGAAACAGGCCCTTTGGCCCATTGAGTCTGTCCCGACCATCGTTCACCCCGTACACTAGTACTATCCTACACGCTAGGGACAAGTTGGATTTTTTACCGGAGCCTATTTTAACCTACAAACCTGCACGTCTTTGGAGTGTGGGAAGAAACCGGAGCACCCGGAGAAAACCCACGTGGTCGCAGGGAGAACGTGCAAACTCCGTACAGACAGCACCTGTATTCAGTCCTACTCATTTCCCCAGCAGCTGCGCCAATGTGCCATTGATGATCCTCTGAAGCTGATGGCAGAGCTGCTGCCTCACAGGTTCAATCCCGACCACGGACGCTGTCTCTGCGGAGTTTGCACGTTCACCCCCGTGACCCGCGTGGGTTTTCTCCGGGTGCTCCGGTTTCCTTCCACATCCCAAAGACGTGCTGGTATGTAGTTTACTTGGCCCTCTGTAAATTGCCCCTGGTGTGTAGGGAGTGGATGAGAGAGTGGGGTAACATCGAACCAGCGTGAAGGGTTCAATGAGGCCATCAGTGATAGGAGCACAATTAGGCCATTCGGCCCATCAACTCTACTCTCCCATTCAATCATGGCTGATCTATCTCTCCTAACCCCATTCCCCTGCCTTCGCCCCATAACCTCTGACACCTGCACTAATCAAGAACCTATCTATCTCTGCCTTAACAATATCCATTGACTTGGCCTCCACAGCCTTCCAAGTGGATAAATAATCAGAGACCAATTTAGCTGAAAATGCATCTTTGTTGTGCCAGTGCTTAAAGTCGGAACCCCGTCATTTTAAAACATTTGAATCGATTTATTCTGCTGTAGAATTAGCGCAACTCGCATGTACAAGATTGTTCATAAGTGGTAGGTGCAGAACGAGGCCATTCGGCCCATCAAGTCTACTCCGCCATTCAGTCACGGCTGATCTATCTCTTCCCTCCTAACCCCACAAACACCTCTGTGTATCTATCCATCGAATTCAATTTCCAAAATGTTAATGGTTTCTGCAGAAGCGCAAGAGATTGTGTGTGATTTATGAATGTGATGTCGCTTGCCTTAAATAATTGATTAGGCTATGGCTTTACAGTCCCCTCGTTAATGCATCGAATGTTCCTCACTGCAAGGTATTGTCGATGTGAATTGTGTATGGATTTTACATGTTGTAGCGTCTCTGGTTTCATTAATTAACAGCAACCCTGGTGTTGGTAAATCTAATTACAGGGACCTCACGTTTTACGCATGCGCGATTCACGTGTTTTTCAGAATGAAACGCTTGTCTAATTACTGCAGTAGTTTCATTTATGCGTGGAGACAGACTCTATATGCTTGAGTGACTCAGCGGGACAGGCAGCATCTCTGGAGAGAAGGAATGGGTGACGATTCGGAGTGAGACGTTAGTCTGAAGAAGGGTCTCGACCTGAAACGTCTTCTCTCCAGAGATGCTGCCTGTCCCGCTGAGTCACTCCAGCACTTTGTGACCATTTGCGTAATAATCAGCATTAGTTTAGTTTAGTTTAGTTTAGTTTAGAGATACAGCGCAGGGTCCACCCCACCGACCAGCGATCACCCCGTACACTAGCACTATCCTACACACAATAGGGACATGGGCCAAATGCAGGCAGGTGGGACTAGTGTAGCTGGGACATGTTGGCCGGTGCGTGCAAGTTGGGCCGAAGGGCCTGTTTCCACACTGTATCACTCCATGACGGGGGACAATATACAGAAGCCATTTAACCTACAAACCTGTACGTCTTTGGAGTGTGGGAGGAAACCGGAGCGCCCGGGGAAAACCCACGCAATCACGGGGAGAACGTACAAACTCCGTACAGAGAGCACCCGTAGTCGGGATCGAACCCGGGTCTCTGGCGCCATGAGGCAACAACTCCACCGCTGCGCCACCGTGCCGCTCAAAATCTGCATTGCCTTGTTTCGAGCTGAGGTTGAGTCGGGGTTGATCAGCCATGATCACATTGATTAGTGGTATGATGGCTTGAAGGGCCGAATGGCCTCCTCCTGAACCTAGTGTCTATTGTCGATTGAGTTTGTTCATTACCCGTGACCATTTTGCGAATTGTCTTTTCCAGGATAATAGCTTGTTCAATGAGCATGAAACGTTACGTGGAGGCCAATATCTCTCAGAAGTCTCACACTACAATCAAATATTTCATGAAGATGTGGAGCAGTGTGAGTGAGACTCTCATCTTTATTTTCCTCGGCGTGTCCACTATCGGGGATAAGCACGAGTGGAGCTGGCCGTATGTTTGTTTCACAATGCTCTTTTGCCTTGTCTGGAGAGCTGGTGGTAAATAAAGTTTACTTTCTCTCTTTTCAATAACCTTCTAACCTCTTCCCTCCCCCTTGTTGCAGTTTGCACTTTAGTTTATTGTCACATGGTGTCAAAGGGGAAGTACAACGGGGTCTGGGGGCCCTTGTTCATCAGTCACTGAAAGTAAGCAGGAAAGTAAGCGGGGCAGCAGCATCTATGGAGCGAAGGAAATAGGCAACGTTTCGGCCCGAAACGTTGCCTATTTCCTTCGCTCCATAGATGCTGCTGCACCCGCTGAGTTTCTCCAGCTTTTTTGTGTAACCTTCGATTCTCCAGCATCTGCAGTTCCCTCTTAAACACTGAAAGTAAGCATGCAGGTAGTTCAAAGTTCAAAGTAAGCTTCATTGTCAATTCAATTATACAACAGTAGTTACACAGAGGATTGAAATTACGTTTCCCCATACTCCAAATGTGCAAGTAATATTAAAAACACAGACAGACAACATACCAATAAAAATAGACAATAGACATTACATTATTTAAAATATTAAAATATTCACAGTGTGCCAAAATGTAGCAAAAACGTTGAGGTATTTTAAAAAGGGTGCAACAATGAAAGGTGCAATATAGAAAAAGTGCAAATTTCGTACTGGAGACATTGAGCCAAAGTTATTTTCACAGTTTGTTTGTCTTTGTTTGGGTACTGTTCATGGAGTTTTCTTAAGTGTGTTGAGTAGTCTGATGGCCTGAGGTAAAAAGCTGTTTTTGAATCTGCAGGCACAGCAGGTACAGCAGGCAGTGACGAAAGCGAATGGCATGTTGTTCTCTATAACAAGAGGAGTTGAGTATAGGAGCAAAGGGGTCCTTCTGCAGTTGTACGGAGCCCTAGTGAGACCACACCTGGAGTATTGTGTGCCGTTTTGGTCCCCTAATTTGAGGGAGTGCAGCGTAGGTTCACCAGGTTAATTCCCAGGATGGGAAATTATTAATTACATAGAAACATAGACACATTACCAGACACATTTCCTCACTAATGTGGATTCCCTTCAGTTCCTCCCTCCCACTAGATCCTCGGTCCCCTGTGCTGTCGGTATGGAGTTTGCATGTTCGCCCTGCAACCCCGTAGCTTTTCCTCGCTGCCTCCGGTTTTCCCCCACACTCCACAAAGACGTACAGGTTTTGGTAGGTTAATAGACTTCCGTACGTTTGGAATTTGTCCTGAGTGTGTGTAGGATGGTGTTAGCGTGTGGGGATCGCTGGTCGGTGCAGACTTGGTGGGCCGAAAGGCCTGTTTCCGCGCTGTATAGCTTAGTGTAGTCTAGTTTGGAGATACAGCACGGAAACAGGCCCTGTCAGCCCACCGGGTCCGCGCCGACCAGCGATCCCGCACACTAACACTATCCTACACCCACTAGGGACAATTGTTACATTTACCAAGCCAATTAACCTACAAACCTGTGCGCCTTTAGAGTGTGGAAGGAAACCGAAGATCTTGGAGAAAACCCACGCAGGTCACGGGGAGAACGTGCAAACTCCGTACAGACAGCGCCCGTAGTCGGGATCGAACCTGGGTCTCCGGCGCTGCATTCGTTGTAAGGCAGCAACTCTACCGCTGCGCCACCCAGAGGTTGAGTAGGGTGGGTCTCTATTCCTTGGAGTGCAGGAGGATGAGGGGAGATCTTATAGAGGTGTACAAAACCATGAGAGGAATAGATCGGAGAGATGCACAGAGTCTCTTGCCCAGAGTAGGGGAATCGAGGACCAGAGGACACAGGTCCTTGTTCATCCCTCGAGGGTCACTGATTCCTGGGATGTCGGGACTGTCTTATGAAGAAAGACTGGATAGACTCGGCTTGTACTCTCTAGAATTTAGGAGATTGAGAGGGGATCTTATAGAAACTTACAAAATTCTTAAGGGGTTGGACAGGCTAGATGCAGGAAGATTGTTCCTGATGTTGGGGAAGTCCAGGACAAGGGGTCACAGCTTAAGGATAAGGGGGAAATCCTTTAAAACCGAGATGAGAAGAACTTTTTTCACACAGTGGTGAATCTCTGGAACTCTCTGCCACAGAGGATAGTTGAGGCCAGTTCATTGGCTATATTTAAGAGGGAGTTAGATGTGGCCCTTGTGGCCAAGGGGATCAGAGGGTATGGAGAGAGGGCAGGTACGGGATACTGAGTTGGATGATCAGCCATGATCATATTGAAGGCTCGAAGGGCCGAATGGCCTACACCTGCACCTAATTTCTATGTTTCTATGTCACGAGGAGAACGCACAAACTCCGTGCAGACAGGATCCGCAGTCGGTCTCTGGCTGGACTCTACCGCTGCGCCACCGTGCCGCCCGATCTATCAACGAATGAAACAAAACACCAAATCACATTGCCCACTGGTGTCATCCTGTGAGCTTCTGTGTTAAAAGATGAAGTGTAACGCCTGGTGATGGGTTTCTGTGTTTGGGTGCAGGAGTGATTTTCCTGACGTTTATCGTGAACAAGTTCCGTGTGAATGTGGTAACGAAGAAGAACCAGTTCATCATCGCCTACGGCGGATTGCGAGGAGCAATCTGCTTCTCCCTCGTCTTCTTGCTGCCAAACTTCCCACAGAAGAAGCTGTTCACCACAGCCACCATCGTGGTCATCTTTTTCACTGTCTTTGTCCAGGTAGGTGGAGAATGCCTTTGAACGAAATTAAGCTTCCACATTTCAGCAAATTTTTAAAACGGAAAAGGAAAAGGGGAAGTACAACGGGATCTGGGGGTCCTTGTACATCAATCTATGAAAGTAAGCATGCAGGTACAGCAGGCAGTGAAGAAAGTGAATGACATGTTGGCCTTCATAACAAGAGGAATCGAGTATAGGAGCAAAGAGGACCTTCTGCAGTTGTACAGGGCCCTAGTGAGACCACACCTGGAGTATTGTGTGCAGTTTTGGTCCCCTAATTTGAGGAAGACCATTCTTGCCATTGAGGGAGTGCAGCGTAGGTTCACCAGGTTAATTCCCGGGATGGCGGGGCTGTCATACGCTGAGAGAACGGAGCAGCTGGGCTTGTACACTCTGGAGTTTAGAAGGATGAGAGGGTATCTCATTGAAACACATAAGATTGTTAAGGGTTTGGACACGCTAGAGGCAGGAAACATGTTCCCGACGTTGGGGGAGTCCAGAACCAGGGGCCACAGTTTAAGAATAAGGGGTAAGCCATTTAGAACGGAGATGAGGAAACACTTTTTCTCGCAGAGAGTGGTGAGTCTGTGGAATTCTCTGCCTCAGAGGACGGTGGAGGCAGGTTCTCTGGATGCTTTCAAGAGAGAGCTAGATAGGGCTCTTAAATCAGGGATACTGAGTTGGATGGTCAGCCATGATCATATTGAATGGCGGTGCAGGCTCGAAGGGCCGAATGGCCTACTCCTGCACCTAATTTCTATGTTTCTATGTTTAAAGATAGCGGTGTCAGGGGATATGGGGAGAAGGCAAGAACGGGGTACTGATTGGGGATGATCAGCCATGATCACATTGAATATGAATATTGAATATTGAATATTGATTTGGCTCGAAGGGCCGAATGGCCTACTCCTGCACCTATTGTCTATTGTCTGTTGTTTTTCCTAATGGGCCTGAACCACTTACCCAACTTTTTCGGCGACTGCCGGCACCCGTCATAGGTCGTCACCGAAAATTTTAATCGTGTTGAAAATCCAGCGGCGACCAGAACAAGGTACGACTCTTTGGGCGACTACTCACGACCGTACAGGCTTCACCCCGCGACATGTCGCCTGTACGGTCGTGAATCGTCTCCTCAGTCGCCCAAGGAGACGTACGTCATCGTCTGGTCGCCGCTGGATTTTCAACATGTTGAACATTTTCAGCGACCTGCAACGACCTATGACGGGTACCGGCAGTCGCCGAGAAAGTCGCGTTAGTGGGACGGGCACTTTACGGATACTGCGTGGAATCGGGTCGTTCGGCCCGGCGAGTCCGCGCTGGCCAAGGATCATCCCGTACGCAAGTCAAGTCAAGTCAAGTCTATTCGTCACATACACGTACGAGATGAGCAGTGAAATGAAAAGTGGCGATGCTCGCGGACTTTGTGCAAAAAGACAAACAAACAAACAACCAAACAAACTACAAACAGAATGGAACAGAATCACATATTCTTTTACATATTAAATATTGTGGGCGGAAGGAAAAAGGGAAAAAAACAGCAATTTAAATAAAAGCAGTAGAGTGGTCCAGTAAAAGTTAGTCCCTGGTGAGATAGGAGTTTACAGTCCTAATGGCCTCTGGGAAGAAACTCCTTCTCATCCTCTCCGTTCTCACCGCATGGCAACGGAGGCATTTGCCTGACCGTAGCAGCTGGAACAGTCCGTTGCAGGGGTGGAAGGGGTCTCCCATGATCTTATTGGCTCTGGAGTTGCACCTCCTGATGTATAGTTCCTTCAGGGGGGTGAGTGAAGTTCCCATAGTGCGTTTGTTCGGCCGAACGCACTACTCTCTGCAGAGCCTTCTTGTCCTGGGCAGAGCAATTCCCAAACCAGATTGTAATGTTTCCGGACAAGATGCTTTCCACCGCCGCTGCGTAGAAGCACTGGAGGATCCTTGGAGACCCTCTGAAGTTCCTCAATTGCCTGAGGTGGTAAAGGCGCTGCCTTGCCTTACTCACGAGTGCTGCGGCGTGTGATGACCATTGTCAGATCCTCAGAGATGCACACTGCATGTGCAGCGGGGACAATTAACGGAAGCCACGCAACTTACAAACCTGCAGGTCTCTGGAGTGTGGGGGGGAAACCGGTTCCTCCCGGAGAAAACCCACGCAGGTCACGGGGGGGGGTGGGTGCCAACTCCGCACGGTTAGCACCCGTAGTCAGGATGGAACCCGGGTCTCTGGCGCTGAAGGGCAGCAACTCTACCGCTGCGCCACCCAAACTTATCCGTCTCCACTGTCGTCCCTCTCTCCCATCGTGACAGGGTGTTTGCTTGTCTTCCCATATTCACGTCAGAGTTATAGTCACGGGGTGATACAGTGTGGAAACAGGCCCTTCGGCCCAACTTACCCACACCGACCAACATGTCCCATCTACACTAGCCCCACCTGCGTGCGTTTGGCCCGTACCCTTCTAACAACAATGTACATGTCAAAATGTTTCTTAATCATTGCGATAGTCCCAGCCTCCACTACCTCCTCCGGCAGCTGGGTCCACACATCCACCACCCTTTGGGTGAAAATAAGAACAAGGAGTAAGCCATTTAGGACGGAGATGAGGAAACTCTTTTTCTCACAGAGAGTGGTGAGTCTGTGGAATTCTCTGCCTCAGAGGGTGGTGGAGGCTTTCAAAAGAGATAGGGCTCTTGAAAATAGCGGAGCCAGGGGATATGGGGAGAAGGCAGGAACGGGGTACTGATTGGGGATGATCAGCCATGATCACATTGAATGGCGGTGCTGGCTCGAAGGGCCAAATGGCCTCCTGCTGCACCTATTGTCTATTGTCCATTGTCTATAAAATTTTGCCCGTCAGGTTCCTACTAAATCTTCCCCCGCTCCCCCCCCCACCTTAAATCTGCATCCTCTGGTTCTCCATTCCCTTACTCTGAGCAAGAGACTCTGTGTGTCTACCCGATCTAGTCCTCCATTGATGGGCTGAATGGCTTCCTTCCACATTGCATCGAAATATGATAATTAACTTGAGAAATCATTCCACACTGGACCTGCCAACATTACAGTGCTTGCTCATGGCCCCTGCTCAGGTCTGGTTCAGCCCAACCTGCCCAAACCGGCCAACATGTCCCATCTACACTAGTCTAACCTGCCTGCGTTTGGCCCATATAACCTGTCCTGTGTATGTACCTGTCTAAATGTTCCCACCCTTAGCTTCCTGATTGACCTGCCTCTGGGTAGCAGACCCCTTTTAAAAACTACCACACTCACCTTGGCGATAAAGTCATATTTTGTGTTCAGTTGGCCTCTGCAAACACAGAATAATGTCACAGAATAATGTCCCCTGTCCCACTTTGGAAACTTGAACGGAAACCTCTGGAGACTTTGCGCCCCACCCAAGGTTTCCGTGCGGTTCCCGGAGGTTGCAGGTGGTTGCCGGAGGTTGCAGGTAGTGGAAGCAGGTCGGGAGACTGACAAAAACCTCCGGGAACCGCACGGAAACCACACGGAAACCTTGGGTGGGGCGCAAAGTCTCCAGAGGTTTCCGTTCAGGTTTCCTAAGTGGGACAGGGGGCACACATGTGAACGGGCGACCGATGGTCGGCATGGACTCGGTGGGCCGAAGGGCCTGTATCCATGCTGTATCTTGACAACAGTCCTTCATGGTCAGGTCAAGATCCCTGCACTTACAACAACTGGGGATTTGACAATGACCCAAAACTGTCTGTACCAAAACCATTGCTACACACTCATACTGTATCTGAAGATAGACACAAAAAGCTGGAGTAACTCAGCGGGACAGGCAGCATCTCTGGAGAGAAGGGATGGATGACGTTTCGGGTCGAGACTCTTCTTCGGTCTGAAGGGCTTATGTCTAGTGATACGTGTACAAGAATGAATTTCACTAAAACCTCGATACAAGTGACAAATAGCTAAATAGATAAAAATGTTACCATAAAAAATAAAAATCAATCAATCAAAACTTCAATCAATCGGTTTATTTTGCGCATTAATCCTATGAAAAGGCACACGGGCCAATATTGTGAGTGAATGCAAATCAATAGAAATAATAACCATCTACTCACAGCTGGAGTCAGCACTTCACATCTACGGATCAATAAAACGGTTTAAGCAGCTCAAATGAGAACTACACAAATCAGATTCAATAGGATGCTTAGTTGCTCAACATTACATTTGACTGAAGGAAGAAAGCCTTGCATCCTAGCTTAGTTTAGAGATACAGCGTGGAAACAGGCCCTTCGGCCCATCGAGCCCGTGCCGACCAGCGATCCCCGCACATTAGTTTAGTTTAGAGATACAGAGTGGAAACAGGCCCTTCGGCCCACCGAGTCGGCTATCAACCACCTCCCAAGTCCAACACACCAGGGGCAATTTATAGAAGCCAGTTAACGTGCAAATCTGTACGCCTTTGGAGTGTGGGAGGAAACCGGAGCACCCGGAGAAAACCCACGCAGGTCACGGGGAGAACGTACAAACTCCGTACATTCAGCGCCCGTAGTCAGTCTGAAGACCCGAAACGCCACCTGCTTCTTCTCTCCAGAGATGCTGCCTGTCCCGCTGAGTTACTCCAGCATTTTGTGTCTGCCCGTAGTCAGGATTGAACCCGGGTCTCTGGCGCTGTGAGGCAGCAACTCTACCGCTGCGCTACCGTGCCGTATGTCAGAAACGGGATTTGAACTCACGCCTGCTGTTGGAGACCAAAACACCCACTTTGCTGTAGATGTTTTTTTACTCTGTGTGATCCGTTAGGCAGCCACATCTTAAAGGAATGTTTCATTCCAAGTTTCAGGAAAGAAGCAGAGAGGGTGAACGTACGGAAGCTTGGAAGAGCGCACCACCAGACTCAGGAACAGCCTCTTCCCCTCTGTTATCAGGCTTCTGAACTGAATCAGTGTTTAATGTCCATGTTCCTTACACAGAACTTTGGACAGCAAGCTGAACAAAGTCCGTCACTGTACACGTGACAATAATAAACGCACGGTGGCGCAGCGGTAGAGTTGCTGCCTCACAGCGCCAGAGACCCGGGTTCAATCCTGACCACGGGTGCTGACTGTACGGAGTTTGTACGTTCTCCCCGTGACCTGCGTTGGGTTTTCTCCGGGTGCTCCGGTTTCCTCCCACTCTCCAAAGACGTGCAGGTCTGTAGGTTAATTGGCTTTTCGGTAAATTTGTTGATTGTCCCTAGTGTGTGTCGGACAGTGCTAGTGTACGGGGTGATCGCTGCTCGGCGCGGACTCGTGGACTGAACGGCCTGTTTCCACGCTGTGTCTCTATAATGTTCAAAATCTAGACCCATGGATTAGTTAGTGTGCTGCTGATTTACGGGATTTTACCGGGAAACATCCCAGCATGGTTTGGGAACAGCTCCATCCCAGACCGCAAACAATTGCAAAGAATTGTGGACATTGCAGCCCAGACCATCACACAAACCAACCTCCCCCCTTCCATTGACTCCATCTCCACCTCACGCTGCCTCGGCAAGGCCAGCAGCATCATCAAGGACCAGTCGCACCCCGGCCACTCCCTCTTCTCCCCCTCTCCCATCGGGCAAAAGGTACAGAAGTGTGAAAACGCACACCTCCAGATTCAGGGACAGTTTCTTCCCAGCTGTTATCAGGCAACTGAACCATCCTACCACAACCAGTGAGCAGTCCTGAACTACTATCTACCTCATTGGTGACCCTCAGACTATCCTTGATTGGACTTTGCTGGCTTTACCTTGCACTAAACGTTATTCCCTTATCATGTATCTATACACTGTAAATGGATCAATTGTAATCATGTATTGTCTTTCCGCTGACTGGTTAGCACGCAACAAAAAGCTTTTCACTGTACCTCGGTACACGTGACAATAAACTAAACTGAACTGACATGAGGTGAGAATGTGCAGGAAGGAATGCAGATGCTAGTTTAAACCAGAGATAGACACAAAATGTTGGAGTAAGTTGGGCCGAAGGGCCTGTATGACTCTATGAGAGAGAGATAGAGAGATGGAGTAACTCAGCGGGACAGGCAGCATCTCTGGAGAGAAGGAATGGGTGACGTTTCGGGCTGAGACCCTTCTTCAGACTAGACTGATTTCTTCTTTCCTCTGTTGTTCCAGGGTATGACAATTAAACCACTGGTGGAGTTACTGGAGGTGAAGAGAACAAGCCTGGCTCCACCCACTGTCAGCGAGCAGATTCACATCCGGGTAAGTTAAAGCCTGACACAGCCTCTACATGTTCGTGCAATGCTGAACTCTGAGTCCTGAGTTTTAGTTTAGAGGTCCTGCCTTCATCTCAAACAATGTTTGGCAGCACTGTGGCGCAGTGGGTAGAGTTACTGCCTTGCAGAGAATGCAGCGCCAGAGACCTGGGTTCGATCCCCACTACGGGTGCTGTCTGTACGGAGTTTGCACGTTCTCCCCGTGACCTGCGTGGGTTTTCTCTGAGATCTTCGGTTTCCTCCCACAATCCAAAGGCGTGCAGGTTTGTAGGTTAATTGGCTTGGTGTGTATGTAAACATTGCCCCCCAGTGTGTGTGGGATAGTGTTAATGTGCGGGGAACGCTGGTCCTACAATCATTGTCCACATTGACTATCATTGCCCCATAGAGAATGTCATCGTCTTGCCACTGGCCCATCTGAGACACCAACTCGCCACCCGGACTGCAATCCTGACGCATTCGCACACGCACACACATGCACACACGCACACATACACACACAGGCACGCACACGCGCACGCACGCACGCACACGCACACACACGCACGCACACATGCACGCACGCGCACACACATACGCACGCACGCACACACACGCACGCACATGCACACACACACACGCACACATACACTCACACACATGCACACTCACACACGTACACACACACACGTACACACACACACACACACGCATGCACACACGCACACACACACACACGCTCACACACAAACACACTGATAAGCACATACACACTGACTGACACAGACTCACACACTCACTCCCCCACAAACAAACACAAACACACTCACAATCACGCGCACACAGACGCAAACGCACATGGACACACACACACTCGTACACCCACACAAGCACACACACCCACGCACACACATACAGACCTACGCACACACCCACACACACACAGTGAGTCTGCAGCATGGCCTCTTTAATATTTCGTCTTGTTGTTATTTTGAGCGGGGTGCCTGCAGTGGGGAGTGGGGCTGAGACAGAGTTGCCTGCAGTGGGGAGTGAGGCTGAGACAGAGTTGGGGCTGAGACAGAGTTGCGTGCCGTGCGGAGTGAGGCTGAGACAGAGTTGCCTGCAGTGGGGAGTGGGGCTGAGACAGCGTGGGGCTGAGACAGAGTTGCGGGGAGCAGGGCAGCAGTCGGCAATATCTCTCTGCCCACACCACTTTTATCTTTGCTTCCCTCCGCGGTGAATGAGAAATTCCAAAAAACCTAACTCCATCAACTAGGTTGAGGAGCAGAAGCTGCCAATACAGTCATTCTAAATGAATCTTGGCCAACAGCTTTGTACTGCAGCATCTGCTGGTTCACCAGTCTGTACAGAGAGGGCTTCTGCATCAGTAACCATGGAGCATATCATGGGCGAAATTACGCTCTTCAGAAATGACAATAACTTCATAACAAACATCTTATGAGTTTAGAAGGATGAGGGGGAACCTCATTGAAACGTTACCAAATAGTGAAAGGCCTGGATAGAGTGGATGTGGAGTGGATGTTTCCACTAGTGGGAGAGTCTAGGACCAGAGGTCACAGCCTCAGAATAATAGGACGTTCCGTTAGAAAGGAGATGAGGAGGAATTTCTTCAGTCAGAGGGTGGTGAATCTGTGGAATTCATTGCCACTGAAGGCTGTGGAGGCCAAGTCAGTGGATATTTTCAAGGCGGAGATTGACAGATTATTGATTAGTATGGGTGTCAGGAATTATGGGGAGAAGGCAGGAGAATGGGGTTGAGAAGGAAAGATACATCAGCCTTGATGGGCCGAATGGCCTAATTCTGCACATTTAACATGAACTTACAATCAAACTTGCCCACACCGACCAATATGTCCCTTCTACAAGTTCCACCTGCCTGCATTTGGCCCGTATCCCTCCCAACCAGTACTATCCACGTACCTGTTCAAATGTTTCTTAAACATAGCGATAGTCCCTGCCTCAGCTACCTCCTCTGGCAGCTCGTTCCACCCACCCCCCACCCTTTGTGTGAATAAAGTTGCCACTTAGGTTCCTATTAAATCTTAAGGGGTTGGACAGGCTAGATGCAGGAAGATTGCTCCCGATGTTGGGGAAGTCCAGGACAAGGGGTCACAGCTTAAGGATAAGGGGGAAATCCTTTAAAACTGAGATGAGAAGAACTTTTTTTTCACAGAGAGTGGTGAATCTCTGGAACTCTCTGCCGCAGAGGGTAGTCGAGGCCAGTTCATTGGCTATATTTAAGAGGGAGTTAGATGTGGCCCTTGTGGCTAAGGGGATCAGGGGGTATGGAGAGAAGGCAGGTATGGGATACTGAGTTGGATGATCAGCCATGATCATATTGAATGGCGGTGCAGGCTCGAAGGGCCGAATGGCCTACTCCTGCACCTAATTTCTATGTTTTTATGTTTCTATGTTAAATGATTACAATCGATCCATTCACAGTGTATGGATACATGATAAAGGGAATAACGTTTAGTGCAAGGTAAAGCCAGCAAAGCCCGATCAAGGATAGTCTGAGGGTCCCCAATGAGGTAGATAGTAGTTCAGGACTGCTCTCTGGTTGTGGTAGGATGATTCAGTTGCCTGATAACAGCTGGGAAGAAACTGTCCCTGAATCTGGAGGTGTGCGTTTTCACACTTTAATACAAGATAAAGTCCAATAACGTCTGTTCAAAGATAGTCCTAGGGTCTGTGGTAGATGGTAGCTCATGACAAGTGCTGCAACAGGTAAGTGTGGGAAGGAACTGCAGATGCTGGTTTAAACTGAAGATAGACACAAAATGCTGGAGTAACTCAGCGGGACAGGCAGCATCTCTGGAGAGAAGGAATGGGTGACGTTTTGGGTCGGGACACTTCTTCAGACTCATAGAACTATTCAAGGTTCTGAAGAAGGGTCTCGACCCGAAACGTAACCCATTCCTTCTCTCCAGCGATCCTGCCTGTTCCACTGAGTTACTCCAGCATTTTGTGTCTGTCTGCAATAGACAGGGATGCTGATGGGCTGTGAGATGGCCATGATTAATGACTGACAAACTGATTTGTAAACTGTGCTTTCTGCAGTTCCTGGACCATTTGTTGGCGGGGATCGAAGATATCTGCGGACATTGGGGCCAATATTACTGGAAAGACAGGTATAAGATTCTTCAGTCTGCCTTGGTGCTGCCTGTCTCTGTGTGTAACCGGTGGTCTGTGTTGGGCTCGATGAGCGACACAAAACGCTGGAGTAACTCAGCAGGACAGGCAGCATCTCTGAAGAAAAGGAATGGATGACATTTCATAGATGTACCTTCTTCCCGACAGCAGGAATGAAATGAGAGGGTGGCCCGATGCTGGATGGGTTCGATCTCTTGAAAGAATTAGTTCAGTTTAGTGTAGGCCAGACATACATAGAAACATAGAAAATAGGTGCAGGAGTAGGCCATTCGGCCCTTCGAGCCTGCACCGCCATTCGATATGATCATGGCTGATCATCCAATTCAGTATCCCATCCCTGCCTTCTCTCCACACCCCCTGATCCCTCTAGCCAAAGGGCCAATCTAACTCCCTCGTAAATAAAGCCAATGAACTGGCCTCAACTACCTTCTGTGGCAGAGAATTCCACAGATTCACCACTCTCTGTGTAAAAAATGATTTTCTCATCTCGGTCCTAAAAGACTTCCCTCTTATCCTTAAACTGTGACCCCTAGTTCTGGACTTCCCCAACATCGGGAATAATCTTCCTGCATCTAGTCTGTCCAACCCCTTAAGAATATTGTAAGTTTCTATAAGATCCCCCCTCAATCTTCTGAATTCTAGCGAGTACAAGCCGAGTCTATCCAGTCTTTCTTCATATGAAAGTCCTGACATCCCAGGAATCAGTCTGGTGAACCTTCTCTGTACTTCCTCAATGGCAAGAATGTCTTTCCTCAGATTAGGAGACCAAAACTGTATGCAGTACTCCAGGTGTGGTCTCACCAAGACCCTGTACAACTGCAGTAGAACCTCTCGACTTTCCAGTCGAGACCCTGACTCTCAGTCTGAAGAAGGATTTAGACGAAGGAATCCAGAGAGTTGTGAATGTAACATCTCCAAGTTTGCGGGTGACACAAAGCTGGGTGGCAGTGTGAGCTGCGAGGAGGATGCTATGAGGCTGCAGGATGACTTGGATAGGTTGGGTGAGTAGGCAGATGCATGGCAGATGCAGTATAATGTGGATAAATGTGAGGTTATCCACTTTGGTAGCAAGAACAAGAAGGCAGATTATTATCTGAATGGTGTCAGATTAGGAAAAGGGGAGGTGCAACGAGACCTGGGTGTGCTTGTACATCAGTCACTGAAAGTAAGCATGCAGGTACAGCAGGCAGTGAAGAAAGCTAATGGCATGTTGGCCTTCATTGTGAGAGGATTTGAGTTTAGGAGCAAGGAGGTCCTACTGCAGTTGTACAGGGCCCTGGTGAGACCACATCTGGAGTATTGTGTGCAGTTTTGGTCTCCTAATTTGAGGAAGGACATTCTTGCTATTGAGGGAGTGCAGCGTAGGTTCACCAGGTTAATTCCCGGGATGGCGGGACCGACATGATGAAAGAATGGATCGACTGGGCTTGTACTCACTGGAATTTAGAAGGACTAGAGGGGATCTTATGGAAACATATAAAATGCTTAAGGGATTGGACAGGCTAGATGCAGGAAATATGTTCCTGATGTTGGGCGAGTCCAGAACCAGGGGTCACAGTTTACGAATAAGGCGTAGGCCATTTAGGGCTGAGATGAGGAAAAACATTTTTACCCAGAGAGTTGTGAATCTGTGGAATTTCTGCCACAGAAGGCAGTGGAGGCAAATTCACTGCATGTTTTCAAGAGAGATTTGGATATAGCTCTTAGGGCTAACGGAATAAAGGGATTATGGGGAGAAAGCAGCAATGGGGTACTGATTGGGGATGATCAGCCATGATCATATTGAATGGCTGTGCTGGCTCGAAGGGCCGAATGGCCTACTCCTGCACCTATTGTTTATGTTTCTATGACATGAAACGTCACCCATTCCTTCCCTCCAGAGATGCTGCCTGTCCCGTTGCGTTACTCCAGCATTTTGTGTCTATCTTTGGTTTAAACCAGCATCTGCAGTTCCTTCCTACACCTAACTATTGCAGCACTGGTCATGAGCTACTATCGACCTCAGGCCCTAGGACTATCTTTGATCGGACTTTATTGGACTTCATCTTGTATTTAAAATGTTTCTTAAAGATAGTGGTGTCAGGGGATATGGGGAGAAGGCAGGAACGGGGTACTGATTGTGGATGATCAGCCACGATCACAGTGAATGGTTGTGCTGTCTCGAAGGGCCGAATGGCCTCCTCCTGCACCTATTGTGTATTGTCTATTATATTTACGTTATTCCCTTATCATGTACACTGTAAATGGCTCGATTGTAATCATGTATTGTCTTTCCGCTGACTGGTTAGCACGCAACAAAAAGCTTTTCATTGTACCTCGGTACACGTTACAACAAACTAAACTGAACATAGAAACATAGAAACATAGAAAATAGGTGCAGGAGTAGGCCATTCGGCCCTTTGAGCCTGCACCGCCATTCAATATGATCATGGCTGATCATCCAACTCAGTATCCCGTACCTGCCTTCTCTCCATACCCTCTGATCCCCTTAGCCACAAGGGCCACATCTAACTCCCTCTTAAATATAGCCAATGAACTGGCCTCGACTACCCTCTGTGGCAGAGAGTTCCAGAGATTCACCACTCTCTGTGTGAAAAAAGTTTTTCTCATCTCGGTTTTAAAGGATTTCCCCCTTATCCTTAAGCTGTGACCCCTTGTCCTGGACTTCCCCAACATCGGGAACAATCTTCCTGCATCTAGCCTGTCCAACCCCTTAAGAATTTTGTAAGTTTCTATAAGATCCCCCCTCAATCTCCTAAATTCTAGAGAGTATAAACCAAGTCTATCCAGTGAAACTGAACATAAAACACATAAAACTGAAACATAGACCCCTCTGCCCCCCCCCCCCCCCCCCCCCCCCCCCGCGCGCTAAACTCTGTTTCCCATTTCTTGCAGATTTGAAAACTTCAACAACAAATATCTCAACAAGCTATTCATCAGGGAACAGCATCTGTCCAAGTCCAGCATCGTGATGCTGTACCAGAAACTGGAGAAGAAGCATGCCATTGAGCTGGCAGAGACAGGCCAGCTGGCAGGGACAGCATCGACGGCATCTCTACAGTGAGTAGATGGGCAGAGTGGATGTGGGGAGGAGGTGTCCACTAGTGGGAGAGTCTAGGACCAGAGGGCACAGCCTGAGAATGAAAGGACGTTCCTTTAGAAAGGAGATGAGGAGGAATTTCAGGTAGTCCCTGCTCTCTCCCTCCTTCCCTTCCCCTTCCCAGCTCTCCCACAGCCTACAGTCTCCTTTCTTCTTCCCGCGCCCCCCACCCCGCCCACATCAGTCTGAACAAGGGTCTTGACCCGAAACATCGCCTATTCCTTCGCTCCATAGATGCTGCCTCACCCGCTGAGTTTCTCCAGCATTTCTGTCTACCTAGGAATTTCTTTAGTAAAGAGGGTGGTGAATCTGTGGAGGCCAAGTCAATGGGTGTTTTTAAGGCGGAGATTAAAAGATTCTTGATTAGTACGGGTGCCTGGTTTAGTTTTGTTTAGAGATACAGCGCGGAAACAGGCCGTTCGGCCCACCAGGTCCGCGCCGACCAGCGATCCCCGCACGCTAACACTATCCTACACACACTAGGGCTAATTCTTTTACAGTTTAAAGTTTACATTTATACCAAGGCAATTAAGCTACAAACCTGTGCGTCTTTGGAGTGTTGGGGGAGACTGAAGGTCTCGGAGAAAACCCACGCAGGTCACGGGGAGAAGGTACAAACTCCGTACAAACAGCAGCCGCAGTCGGGATCGAACACGGGTCTCCGGCGCTGCATTCGCTGTAAGGCAGCAACTCTACCGCCGTGCCACCAAGATGGGGTTATGGGGAGAAGGCAGGAGATTGGGGTTGAGAGGGAGCGATGGATCAGACAAGATTAAATGGCAGAGTCCACTTGATGCGCCAAAGGGCCTCATCCTGATCTTATACCCCTGTCCCACTTAGGAAACCTGAACGGAAACCTCTGGAGACTTTGCGCCCCGCCCAAGGTTTCCTTGCGGTTCCTGGAGGTTTTTAATTTTTTTAAATAATCGCCGGTACATAGAAGAAGCGGAAACCACTTTTGACCATTAGGGAGACTGACAAAAACCTCCGGAATACCTAGGAATTTCTTTAGTAAGAGGGTGGTGAATCTGTGGGATTCATTGCCACAGACGGCTGTGGAGGCCAAGTCAATGGGTATTTTTAAGGTGACGATATACACATTCTTGATTAGTGCGGGTGTCAGGGGTTATGGGGAGAAGGCAGGAGAATGGGGTTAGGAGGGAGAGATAGATCAGCCATGATTGAATGGTGCGTGGAGTTCAATCAAGGCTGATCGATCTTTCCCTATCAACCCCATTCTCCTGTCTTCTCCCCGTAACCCCGACACCCGTGCTCATTAAGAATACATCTTAATATCTATCCGACCATGGAGCAGTTAGCACGGGATTACCCCACCACGGGTGCCATGTAATCCCGTGCTACCTGCTCTGTGGTCGGATAGTCGGCGACTAAACCTGGGTTTGCCAGGAACGGAAACCTCTGGAGACTTTGCGGGGGGGGGGGGGGGGGGGGGGGGGGGGGGAGGCCTGTGGACCCCCAGCAGGGCCAAGAACAAAAAATTCAAACTCAAACTAAACTCCAGGGAAGCAACAACAACTTTATTCCACTTCAATAATTTAATGCTGCCCTTTCAGATTGAGACTGATGCAGGGTCTAAGCTCATGTCAAACTGATGCCAGCGGAAATTTCAGCTGCTGCATCTGAAGCAATAAACTTCATTTAATCAATTATTAAAGCATTTCCAGGGACAGAGTCTTTTTGTAATCAGATGCAGTGACTCGGCACACAGAACATAAGACTGTAGAGCTGAGGAACAGGCCCTTCGGCCCACTGTGTCTGTGCAAGCATGAGGGCAAGGTGAACTCATCTACTCTGCCTGCACGTGATCCATGTTCCTCCCCATCCTGCATAATACCCGCTGCCTCCAAATTGTGAGATTTAGTTTGGCTTGGTTTAGTTCAGTCTAGTTTATTGTCACGTGTACCGAGGTGCAGTGAAAAGCTTTTCGTTGCGTGCTAACCAGTCAGCGGAAAGACAACACATGATTACAATCAAACTGCCCACGGTACAAACTGCCTATGATTAAGGATACAATATTCAGTGCAAGATAAGATTAAGTTTGATTAAGTTCCTAATGCCCCTGTCCCACTTAGGAAACCCTGAACGGAAACCTCTGGAGACTTTGCGCCCCACCCAAGGTCTCCGTTCGGTTCCCGGAGGTTTCCGTGAGGTTACCGGAGGTTTTTGTCAGTCTCCCTAATGGTCGAAAGTGGTTTCCGCTTCTTCTATGTTCCGGCGATTATTTAAAAAAATTAAAAACCTCCGGGAACCGCACGGAAACCTTGGGTGGGGCGCAAAGTCTCCAGAGGTTTCCGTTCAGGTTTCCTAAGTGGGACAGGGGCATATGTGATAGGATCAGGATGAGGCCATTTGGCGCATCACGTGGACTCTGCCATTTAATCTTGTCTGATCCATTGCTCCCTCTCAACCCCAATCTCCTGCCTTCTCCCCATAACCCCATCTTGGTGGCACAGCGGGAGAGTTGCTGCCTTACAGCGAATGCAGCGCCGGAGACCCGTGTTCGATCCCGACTGCGGCTGCTGTTTGTACGGAGTTTGTACCTTCTCCCCTTGACCTGCGTGGGTTTTCTCCGAGATCTTCAGTTTCCCCCCACACTCCAAAGATGTACAGGTTTGTAGCTTAATTGGCTTGGTATAAATGTAAAAAGATTCGCCCTAGTGTGTGTAGGATAGTGTTAGTGCGCGGGGATCGCTGGTCGGCGCAGATCTGGTGGGCAGTACGGCCTGTTTCCGCGCTGTATCTCTAAACAAAACTAAACTAGGCACCCGTACTAATCAAGAATCTTTTAATCTCCGCCTTAAAAATACCCATTGGCTTGGTCTCCACAGCTGTCTGTGGCAATGAATTCCACAGATTCACTACCCTCTGGCTAAAGAAATCCCTCCTCATCTCCTTTCTAAAGGTTGGTCCTTTTATTCTGAGGCTGTGGCCTCTAGTCCTGGACTCTCCCACCAGTGGAAACATCCTCTCCACATCCGCTCCATCCAGGCCTTTCACAATTTGATAAGTTTCTATGAGGTGCCCCCTCATCCTTCTATCCATGAGAGTGAATCTTGTTTTTAATCTTCTCCACACAGGAATGAGAAAGCCGCAGAAGTCACCAAACGGCCAGTGTCACCAGAACAGCTCGATAATATCCAGGAGCTCTTGTTAAGAAATCTCTATCGAATTCGGCAAACGGTACGAATTTATTGGTTGTGTGTGTGGGTGAACGGGTGATCGATGCGCTGAAGGGCCTGTCTCCGGAGGGGCTGTAACTCTAATCTCCAATGTTGGTGTGATGATCAGCCATGATCACATTGAATGGCGGTGCTGGCTCGAAGGGCCGAATGGCCTACTCCTGCACCCATTGTTTATTGTCTATTGACCCGGGTTCGATCCCGACCGCGGCTGCTGTCTGTACGGAGTTTGCACGTTCTCCCCGTGACCTGCGTGGGTTTTCTCCGAGATCTTCGATTTCCTCCCACACTCCAAAGATGTACAGATTTGGTAAAATGTAAAAATTGTCAATAGACAATAGGTACAGGAGTAGGCCATTCGGCCCTTTGAGCCAGCACTGCCATTCAATGTGATCATGGCTGATCATCCCCAACCAGTACCCCGTTCCTGCCTTCTCCCCATACCCCCTGACTCCGCTATGCCCCTAACAGTGTAGGATAGTGTTAATGTACGGGGATCGCTGGTTGTTGCGGACCCGTTGGGCCGAAGGGCCTGTTTCCGCGCTGTATCTCTAAACTAAACTAAACTGAACCAAACTCAAGAGGAAGATGTAATTACAGTGCATGTTCTCGCTGTGACTGCTTGGGTTTGCTTTAGGGTGAGGGGACAAAATTTTTCACTTAGGGGGTGGTGGGGCTATGGGAGGTATGTGTTGAAAGGAACGGCAGATGCTGGCTTATACCAAAGATAGACACAAAGTGCCGGAGTAACTAAACGGGTCAGGCAGCATCTCTGGAGAAAACGGATGTGTGACACATCTCAGGTCAAAACCCCTTCTTCAGACTCCTAGTCTAAAGAATGGTCCCAACCCAAAACATCACCTATCCATGTTCTCCCGGGATGCTGCCTGACCCGCTGAGTTACTCCAGCACTTTGCTGGCCACCACAGCCAGCCATAAAAACAGTTTTTATCCAAGAGTAGTTGCTCTACTCAACAGCCAAAAATCTGTAGCCTCCCTTTGATCTGGTATTTTGTTCGTCCACATGCTTGATCAATGGTGTTTTATCGTGAATGTTTTATTATTAATATTTAGTGTTTTCTCAGCCATTCGTAACTGTCACTGTATGTCATGTTGTTACCTGTGAGCGGAGCACCAAGGCAAATTCCTTGTATGTGAATAGTTGGCCAATAAACTTGCTTACTTACTAATGTGCATCTTTTGCCAAGGGAGGTAGTCGAGGCAGCTACCACAACAGCATATAAATGTCTGCACCTCATATTCCGTTTGGGGAGTCTGCATCCCGGGGGCATGAACATCGAATTCTCCCAATTTTGTTAGTCCTTGCTGTCTCCTCCCCTTCCTCAGTCCCCCTGCTGTCTCCTCCCATCCCCCAGCCTTCGGGCTCCTCCTCCTTTTCCCTTTCTTGTCCCCGCCCACCCCCGCCCCCAATCAGTCTGAAGAAGGGTTTCAGCCCGAAACGTTGCCTATTTCCTTCGCTCCATAGATGCTGCTGCACCCCGCTGAGTTTCTCCAGATTTTTTCTGTAACGTTCGATTCTCCAGCATCTGCAGTTCCCTCTTAAACACAGCATATAAATGTCACCTGGACAGGTACATGGATAGGAACAAGGCTCAGAGTGATATGGAACAAACGTGGGCAGGTGTGGGACTGGGGTAGATGGGGCATCTTGGTGGGGCCGAAGGGCCTGTTTCCGTGCCGTGTGACTAAGACCTCAGCATTGCCATAATCTGTTGCTCCCCTTTACACAGATGCCGTCCTACAACAGGCACACCTTGCCGCAGGGGAAAAGCACCAACCAGGCCAAGGAGATCTTCCTGCGGCGACAGGAGAGTTTGCTGAAAGATGACGTCTCTCTGAATTCCGTAAAGGTAATTGGACGGGCCCTATCATCACCGCTCAACGGGGCTCTGACAGAAGACGTTATTGTGGGCAGTTTTGGGCACCATAGCTGAGGAAGGATGTGCTGGTGCTGGAGAGGGCCCAGAGGATGATCCCGGGATTGAGTGGGTTAACATATGATGAGCGATTGAGGGCGCTGGGCCTGTAGTCGCTGGGGTTCTTGGTTCTTGGTTCCTTGGTCCTCCAAAATATTCCAAATGGAATTTAAACTGGAGGTGGTGAAGGGAGGGCTTAAGCCAGAAAGGGTTTTTGGGAAGAAAGAGCTACTTTAAATTTAGTTGTATCTGGTTGGGTAATTATAGTAGGGTAAAGACTATTCCATACTTTAATTGTGCGGGGGAAGAACAAATTGCTGTACACATCTGTCTTGGTAGCTGGGATCCCAAATTGGATCGAATACCCTCGTCTGCTCCTAATTGGTTTTGGTTTGGTGTAGGTCTTGTAGTCTATGTCGAGCTGACCATTTAACATTTTGTAAAAACAGGTCAAACGGTGAGTTTCACGTCTGTCATGGAGAGGGTTCCACCCCCCGAAGAACTCAGAAGTTTGGTGACACTCGCTTCTCTCTCATAGTTTAGAAGGATGAGTGGGGGGCTCATTGAAACTTCACGAATAGTGAATGGCCTGGGTAGAGTGGATGTGGACAGGATGTTTCCACCAGTGGGAGAGTCTAGAACCAGAGAGCGTAGCCTCAGAATAAAAGGGACAAACCTGTAGAAAGTAGATGAGAAGGGATGTCTTTAGTCAGAGGGTGGTGAATCTGTGGAATTCATTGCCCCAGATGCTGTGGAGGCCAAGTCAATGGATATTTTAAAGGCAGAGATAGATAGATTATTGATTAGTACGGATGTCAGAGGTTATGGGGAGAAGGCAGGAGAATGGGATTAGGAGGGAGAGATAGTTCAGCCATGATTGAATGGCGGAGTATACTTGATGGGCCAAATGGCCTAATTTTGCTCCTATCACCTTTGAACTTATTTATTTGTGCACAGCGATGCTGCCTCACCCGCTAGTTTCTCCAGCATTTTTACTTACCGTAGAGAATCATCTGATCTGTTTTGGATAGCAAACAAATCGCAGCTTTTCACTGTACCTCGGTACACGTGGCAACCATAAACACAGACTGCTGCTGATAATTAATAATTAATAATTGATGACAGAGGCGGGAGGCAAAGCAACTTTTGTATATTAATTGCTCTTTTATTTCCTTCCACCACAGAGGAGATCGGTTTGTTTAGCCGATGAGTCACAAAAGAAAGGCAAACTGGCCCGGTCCCTCACAGGTAAAGAACATCAACAACTCCGCCAAAAACACAGGGATAGAAACATAGAAACATAGAAATTAGGTGCAGGAGTAGGCCATTCGGCCCTTCGAGCCTGCACCGCCATTCAATATGATCATGGCTCCCGTACCTGCCTTCTCTCCATACCCCCTGATCCCCTTAGCCACAAGGGCCACATCTAACTCCCTCTTAAATATAGCCAATTAACTGGCCTCAACTACCTTCCGTGGCAGAGAGTTCCAGAGATTCACCACTCTCTGTGTGAAAAACATTTCTTCTCATCTCGGTTTTAAAGGATTTCCCCCTTATCCTTAAGCTGTGACCCCTTGTCCTGGACTTCCCCAACATCGGGAATAATCTTCCTGCATCTAGCCTGTCCAACCCCTTAAGAATTTTGAAAGTTTCTTTAAGATCCCCTCTCAATCTCCTAAATTCTAGAGAGTATCACTCTCTAGAGAATCACTCCCTTCATCTATTTCCATAACCCAATGGCCGTATCATGCCCAGAATAAGCCTTCGAAGAACACACAAGTCACCACCCACGACAAAATGGCCCAACTTCGGCCCAACTCGCCCAACACCGGCCAACACGTCCCAGCTACACTAGTCCCACCAGCCCACCTTTGGCCCATATCCCTTCAAACCTGTCCTATATCCATGTACCCGTCTAAATGTTTCTGAAACATTATTGCGATAGTCCCAGCCTCAACCACCTCCTCTGGCAGCTCGTTCCGTACACCCACCACCCTCTGTGTGAAAAGGTCACCCCTCAGATTCCTATTAAATCTTTTCCCCTTCACCTTAAACCTATGTCCTCTGGTCCTCTATTCCCCTACTCCGGGCAAGAGATTCTGCCCGATCAATTCCTCTCATGCTTTCATACATAAAAGTTGTCCTCATGGAATTGAAGCACAGGCCCACCACCACTAGTGTCCGATGGCTACTTTAATCCGGAAAACTGTAACACCCAGATTCAGGAACAGTTTCTTCCCTGCAGCCATCAGGCTATTAAACACTACAACCTCCAAACTGGCTCTGAACTACATAGACTATTATTGGTATCATTGCACTGTTATTGTTTGTTTTTTATGTGTGCGTGTCTATGTGGATATACAGTGCCCTCCATCATGTTTGGGACAAGACAGGAAGCAGCATGTGAGGCTGGGAAAGCACATCTCGGACCCACAGACCCACAGCATAGGAGCACCGCAAGGCTGCGTACTCTCCCCTCTCCTCGACTCTCTCTACACCAACGACTGCACCTCCACAGACACCTCTGTCAAGCTTCTCAAGTTTGCTGATGACACAGATTCCTATTAAATCTTTTCCCCTTCACCTTAAACCTATGTCCTCTGGTCCTCTATTCCCTGGACTGATCCAGGGTGAGCAGTTTTTACACAGTCTCCCCATTTCAGGGCACCATGATGTTTGGGACACAGCAATGTCATGTAAATGAAAGTTCTACATGGTGAAACGAAACCATATAGAAATGGCCTTTATTACAATCTGACAATGTTCACTTTAACCACATGTGATTTTTTTCTATTACAAATCTCATATTGTGGAGTACATAGGCAAATAAATAAATGATGGGTCTTTGTCCCAAACATTATGGAGGGCTATACATATTAACATAAAAAAATAGGTGCAGGATGAGGGTTCAATCCTGACTACGGGTGCTGTCTGTACGGAGTGTGCACGTTCTCCCTGTGACCCACGTGGGTTTTCTCCGAGATCTTCGGTTTCCTCCCACTCTCCAAAGACGTGCTGGTTTGTAGGTTAATTGGCTTGGTAAATGTAAAAAATGATCCCTAATGTGTGTAGGATAGTGTTAATGTGCGGGGATCGCTGGTCGGCACGGACCCGGTGGGCCGAATGGCCTGTTTCCGCACTGTATCTCTAACCTAAGCTATAATCCACATCTTCTCATTTGCTCTACATCTTTTACTTGAGTTTGCCTTGATTATATTTATATGTAGTATTATAGAAACAGGTGCAGGAGTAGGCCATTCGGCCCTTTTGAGCCAGCACTGCCATTCAATATTTTCAGTTTCGGCCCGAAACGTTGCCTATTTCCTTTGCTCCATAGATGCTGCTGCACCCGCTGAGTTTCTCCAGCTTTTTTGTGTACCTTCGATTCTCCAGCATGTGCAGTTCCTTCTTATCCCACCATATTATGTTAATATGCCTATCTCACCAGGGACTAACTCTACAGAACGTTTTTCCTTCTATTATTTATTGTGTAAAAGAATATGTGTGTTATGATTGTGTTTATAATTTGTTTGGTTGTTTTGTTGTTTGTCTTTTTGCACAAAAGTCCGCGAGCATTGCCACTTTCATTTCACTGCACATCTCATATGTGTATGTGACAAATAAACTTGACTTGACTTGACTTGACTTAAACAATGTCTTTGTGTCTCTTTTGTGCAGTTGGTGGATACAGAGGCGATGAAAACCATCCCGAGATAGAATGTCCGAGTTTGCCCAAGTCCATTTCAGTCACGCCGCAGCAGCCCAGCACAGCAGAGTGGATCAACGAGGAAGAGCCGGAAAACCTGCAAACGCCGGATGAAAACGGGATCAAGCTGAAGTGGAGGGATGAGAATGAAACTGTGGCGGAAAGCCGGAGGTCTGGGCTCAAGTTGAAGCTCCAGTTCGCTTCTCCGGATGCAATTGGAAACGGGTCGCCGCGGGATGGGACGGACAACCTCGCTCCGCTGAGCAGGCAGTTTTCCCAGCAGGTCCACGACGGAGGAACCGCGCAGAGCGAATGAAAGGGAAGGTAGCCTTGAGTCACCATGACACGAGTTGTTTTACCCTCAACGTTAAAATGGAAGGGAGCAAATTAATTCAAGGGTAGACATGAGACAATTTACGTCCAACCTGTCCCACTTGGCGTTTTATTCGGCCACTGTCGGCGTCAATAGACAATAGACAATAGGTGCAGGAGTAGAGGCCATTCGGCCCTTCGAGCCAGCACCGCCATTCAATATGATCATGGCTGATCATCCCCAATCAGTACCCCGTTCCTGCCTTCCCCCCATATCCCCCTGACTCCCCTGCCATTTTTAAGAGCCCTATCTAGCTCTCTCTTGAAAGCATCCAGAGAACCTGCCTCCACCGCCCTCCGAGGCAGAGAATTCCACATTCACCACTCTCTGTGAGAAAAAGTGTTTCTGTTCTAAATGGCTTACTCCTTATTCTTAAACTGTGGCCCCTGGTTCTGGACTCCCCCAACATCGGGAACATGTTTCCTGCCTCTAGCGTGCCCAAGCCCTTAACAATCTTATATGTTTCTTACATGTCTTATCAGTGTCGCCAGGAAATTGTGAACATTTCAAAATCCAGCGGCAACAAAAAAAATGTTGCGACACTTGAAAAAACGGCGCACGTCAATATACGTCGTCACGCGGCGTATTTTTCGGTGACCTGATACGTCACAGTCGGTGATGCCGGCAGTTGCCGAAAAAAATCGCCAAGTGGGACAGGCCCTTTAATCGTGCACCAGAAAACGGCCGTTTTTCCACAAGGGAGTTTGCAGCCTCACACTGCACTGTCGGCAATAAATGAACCGGTCTCTCGCTCCAGAGATCGACGCAAAAAGCTGGAGTAACTCAGCGGGGCAGGCGGCATCTCTGGAGGGAAGGAATGGGCGACGTTTCGGGTCGAGACCCTTCCTCAGACCCGAAACGTCGCCCATTCCTTCTCTCCGGATCATGGCTGCGAATCAGTACCCCATTCCTGCTTTCTCCCCGCCTCCCTTGATTCCGTTACCCCTCTGAACTATCTAAGAAGGGTCTCGACCCGAAACGTCACCCCCCATTCCTTCTCTCCAGAGATGCTGCCTGTCCCGCTGAGTTACTCCGGCACTTTGTGGCGATCTTCGGTTTGAAAACAGCATCTGCAGTTCCTACCCACACTGTCTCCCCTTCCATCTAGACTACCAGGCAGCATCAGCTTGGCACATGGAATCTCATACTGAATGAAACCCATTCTCTTGATACAACCACTGCAATAATCTAACCCGGATCGCCACAACAAACCTAACAGTACCTTGCTCCTCAGGGCTTCCTGCACCAGGAGGAGGGGGGGGGGGGGGGGGGGGGGGGGGGGGGGGGGGTGGGGGGGAAGGACATTGCATGACTCTATTCACCAAGAAACTCCACAACAGTGAAGTTTGGTAGATGGGGTGGAGAATACGGCATAAGAGGTCATTGTCTTCATTGGTCAGGACCTAGAATATCTGAAGATGGGTCCCGACCTGAAACGTCGCCTATCCATGTTCTCCAGAGATGCTACCTTCACCCGCTGAGTTACTCCAGCACTTTGTGTCTTTTTTTTTGTAAACCAGCACCTGCAGTTCCATATTCCTACAAACAAAGGGAGAGATTGCATCTAGCCACATTAAAACCATGAGCGTAGTAAATATAGAAACATAGAAATTAGGTGCAGGAGTAGAGGCCATTCGGCTTCTTCGAGCCTGCACCGCCATTCAATATGATCATGGCTGATCATCCAACTCAGTATCCCGTACCTGCCTTCTCTCCATACCCTCTGATCCCTTAGCCACAAGGGCCACATCTAACTCCCTCTTAAATATAGCCAATGAACTGTGGCCTCAACTACCCTCTGTGGCAGAGAGTTCCAGAGATTCACCACTCTCTGTGTGAAAAAAGTTCTCCTCATCTCGGTTTTAAAGGATTTTAAAGGTTTAAAGGATATGCTGTACAAATAGTCGCTGATAACATATCTGAGGCTGCTTCACACTTTATGGAGCAATTTAATCAATGTGATTACAAATGGATTCACTCACCCAGATGTATAAGAAGTCTCTGCACCTATCGATCGACATTTTCCCACCGATTTTTCAATTCCTACAGGGAGGTTATCAGTTCCAAAACAGTCTAGCGAACTGGCCCTATCGCGAGCTTGAAACGTTGTGCACTTTCTAAATGTCTCGTGCAGTCTGAGACGGAGGTCCCAGCCTGGCGCATATTTAGTGTATCTCTTTGCTGTTCCCTCTGCACTGAATGCAACAGATCTGCTTAAAACATCTGGGCGTCACGGTGGCGCAGCGGGTGGAGCTGCTGCCTCACAGCGCCGGAGACCCAGGTTCGATCCTGACCTTCGTGTGCGTGGACTGTGCACGTTCTCCACGTGACCGCGTGGGTTTAGTTTAGTTTAGTATTAGTTCAGAGATACAGCGTGGAAGCAGGCCCACTTCGGCCTACCGAGTCCGCGCCGACCAGCGATCCCCGCACGCTAACACTATCCCACACACACACACACACACGCACACACACACACACACACACACACACACACACACACACACACACACACACACACAAGGGAACAATTTTACATTTACACCAAGCCAATTAACCTACAAGCATCCACGTCTTTAGAGTGTGGGAGGAAACCGGAGGATCTTGGAGAAAACCCACGGGGAGAAGGTACAAACTCCGTACAGACAGCACCCGTAGTCCGGATCGAACGTACGACTCTCTGGCGCTGTGAGGCAGCAACTCTACCGCTGTGCCACCGTGCCGCCCTCTGGAAATTTACCCCCTAGTGTGCAGGGAGTGGACGAGAAAGTGGGATATCATAGAACTAGTGTGAACGGGTGATCGATAGTTGGGTCAAAGCTGCCTGTTTCCATGCTGGAAACAATCGATCAATCAATCGATGGATCTCATAGATTTCCCAATTGAAAAGACTTTTAATTTGAATGTGAGCGGAAGTGCAATATTTTAAAATAAATTGTATATCACCTCATGTACTAATATGTTATAAAGTAACTATGTATTGTATATACCACATACCATATGGTATTGTAACTGCATTGTACATACAGCTGATTTATCACATGCTTATATTTATTGTATATATAAATATCCGATAAATGACGAGCTATCCATGTTGTTATTGTTGAAAATAAATACTGGAATCACTGGAAACTCTGAAGCCTATCAGCATTTTTGTCTTGACAACAATTCCATTCGTAAGTTATAAGTTGTTATAGCAGCGGAATTCGGCCCGTCGAGTCTACTCCGCCATTCAATCATGGCTGATCTATCTCTCCCTCTCAACCCCATTCTCCTGCCTTCTTCCCATAACCCCTGACACCCGCACTAATCAAGAATCTATTTGTGTGTTAAATAATATCGGTTGACTTGGTCTCCGCAGCCCTCTACGGCAATGGATTTCATTGGCACGGTGGCGCAGCGGTAGAGTTGCTGCCCCACAGAGTCAGAGACCAGGGTTCGATCCCAACTACGGGTGCTGTCTGTACGGAGTTTGTACGTTCTCCCCGTGACCTGCATGGGTTTTCTCCGAGATAGACAATAGACAATAGGTGCAGGAGTAGGCCATTCGGCCCTTCGAGCCAGCACCGCCATTCAATGTGATCATGGCTGATCATCCCCAATCAGTACCCCGTTCCTGCCTTCTCCCCATATCCCCTGACTCCGCTATTTTTAAGAGCTCTATCTTGCTCTCTCTTGAAAGCATCCAGAGAAACTGCCTCCACCGCCCTCTCCAGGCAGAGAATTCCACAGATCTTCGGTTTCCTCCCACACTCCAAAGACGTCCAGGACAAGGGGTCACAGCTTAAGGATAAGGGGGAAATCCTTTAAAACCGAGATGAGAAGAACTTTTTTCACACAGAGAGTGGTGAATCTCTGGAACTCTCTGCCACAGAGGGTAGTTGAGGCCAGTTCATTGGCTATATTTAAGAGGGAGTTAGATGTGGCCTTGTGGCTAAGGGGATCAGAGGGTATGGAAAGAAGGCAGGGATGGGATACTGAGTTGGATGATCAGCCATGATCATATTGAATGGCGGTGCAGGCTCGAAGGGCCGAATGGCCTACTCCTGCACCTAATTTCTATGTATGTAGGTTAATTGGCTTGGTGAATGTAAAAATTGTCCCTAGTGTGTGTCGGATAGTGTTAATGTGCGGGGATCGCTGGTCGGCACGGACCCGGTGGGCCGAAGGGCCTGTTTCCGTGATGTATCTCTAAACTAATCTAAAAGATTCACCACCCTCTGAAGTACCAACCTTCAGGTGATGTCGGTGCACCCCCTAAACTCCAGTCAATAAAGCAATCTTTCTCTAAGACTCTGTTTCCTGTAACAGCAAGAAATTTCATATTGACATTGCCGCAAGATCCTTCTCATTCTAACATGCTTCTGCTCTGCTAACAAGCTCACCATGTGGCATTTTATCAAAGGCTTTCTGAGAATGTGTTTACATCAACTGTGTTGCTGTTATCAATGCTGTCATTTGATCAATAGCACAGGGCCAGCCCATTAAACATGACTTGTCTCATGCAGACACACGTTGGCCTTCGTTTCATCAACCCATATTTCTCCAAATGTTTACGAATTTTATATCCCAGTCTAACATTTTTAATATCATTGGACTGAAATATTTGAGGCACGTGAAGCATTTGAGACAGATTGGGCAGGTACAGGGATAGGAAAGTGATATCACAATCACAATAATACTTTATTAGCCAAGTGTGTTTTGCAACATGCGAGGAATTTCATTTGCCAAGTCAGTCATACAAATAAAAAGGAACGGAACACATAAAACGCATTTTAACCTAAACATCCACCACAGTGACTCCTCCACATTCCTCGAAAAAAAGTTCCAACTCTTCCATTTGCTCTCCCGCAGTCGGGGGCCTCGAACCCTCCGTTGACGGGACATTGCCGGCGGTGAGCACCCAACGTCGAGGTGATCAGCTCCTGCATCGAGGGGATGTCAGCTCCCTCGTGCCGGACAATCGAACCCCGTGTTGGGGCTGGTCGGACGTTGGAGCTCCCGACATCCACGGCCTCTCCCGAGACTGCGACCTCCCGATGTAAAGTCCGCAGGCTGCTGTTGGAGCGATCCCAGGCAAGGGATCGACTCCGATGTTAAGTCCACACCCCGCAGTGGGGCCCCAAGGTCCGTCCAAGGAGGCCTCCAGGTCCATCGATGGTAGGCCGCAGATCTACCAGATACTGCGATCCGAAAATTAATCTCAGCTCCTACAAGGTAAGAAATTGGAAAAAAAGTTTCCCCTGACCCCTCCACCACATCAAAGAAAACCACATCTAACTCCCTCTTAAATATAGCCAATGAACTGGCCTCAACTACCTTCTGTGGCAGAGAATTCCAGAGATTCACCACTCTCTGTGTGAAAAATGTTTTTCTCATCTCAGTCCTAAAAGACTTCCCCTTTATCCTTAAACTGTGACCCCTTGTTCTGGACTTCCCCAACATCGGGAATAATCTTCCTGCATCTAGCCTGTCCAACCCCTTAAGAATATTGTAAGTTTCTATAAGATCCCCCCTCAATCTTCTGAATTCTAGCGTGTACAAGCTGAGTCTATCCAGTCTTTCTTCATATGAAAGTCCTGACATCCCAGGAATCAGTCTGGTGAACCTTCTCTGTATTCCCTCTATGGCAAGAATATCTTTCCTCAGATTAGGAGACCAAAACTGTATGCAATACTCCAGGTGTGGTCTCACCAAGACCCTGTACAACTGCAGTAGAACCTCCCTGCTCCTGTACTGAAATCCTTTTGCTATGAATGCTAACATACCATTCGCTTTCTTCACTGCCTGCTGCACCTGCATGCCTACTTTTAATGACTGATGTACCATGACACCCAGGTCTCGTTGCATTTCCCCTTTTCCTGGGTTGGGTCAATGAGCCCGTTTCCATGCTGTATGACTATAATTAAATGACCTTTTTACACTCTGTTGAACAATGATCAATGGTGAATTATTGTACACATGCAAACACACGGAGAAATTATTATTTTTGCAATAAGTATTGTACGTAAAGTTTTATGCATACAATTTAATATATTGGATTGTACAAGAGTGGCACGATGGCGCAGCTGTTGAGTTGTTGCCTTTCAGTGCCAGAGACCCGGATTCAATCCTGACTACGGCTGCTGTCAGTACAGAGTTTGCACGTTCTCCCCGTGACCTGCGTGGGTTTTCTCAGAAATCTTCGGTTTCCATCCAACACTCCAAAGACGTGCAGGTTTGCAGGTTAATTGGCTTGGTGTAAATGTATATTGTCCCTAGTGTGTGTGGGATAGTGTTAGTGTGCGGGGATCGCTGGTTGGCCCGGACTCGGTGGGCCGAAGGGCCTGTTTCCACGCTGAATCTCTAAACTAAACTAAACTAAACTGAGCACAATCTCCAATTAGCAAAATGTACAGAAAAAGTCTGCGTGCAAGAGCCAATCCAAAGTCCAGGCCGGTCCGCGCTCCGGGTCTCATGGTGCGGTGCCCGATCCAGGCGAGTCCCAGGCTGCTGCTGGGCCTCCAGCTGTCACCTTCCTTGATCATGTTAATCGACCAGTGATTCCACGCCCCTCTCTCCTTGCCCGCCCACCTTTGTTCCCTGGGAATATTGTTATTCTTTAATATAATAAATATTATAAATATTAATGTATTACAACACATAGAAACGTAGAAACGTAGAAAATAGGTGGAGGTGTAGGCAATAGCCAATAGACGCAGGAGTAGGCCATTCGGCCCTTCGAGCCAGCACCGCCATTCAATGTGATCATAGCTGATCATCCCCAATCAGTAACCCGTTCCTGCCTTCTCCCCATATCCCCTAACATATCCCTTGATTCCGTTAGCCCTAAGAGCTAAATGTAGCACAGAGTATTAACACAGGAATGGGTACACCGCACTCACACAGAGGCTCAGGATTGAGCGAGGGTTCCGAAGAGGGGCAGGCAGGAGACGTAGTCGGGGTAGCGGAAGGTCCGGTAACCAGGAGATCCAACTCACGATGCAAACAAACCAGCGAGGGACAGACCCCTTATTTTGACCCTGGTTCTGGACTCCCCCGAAAACAACGGCAGGGGAAATCGCTGGAGTTTCTTGCATCTAACCTGGCACTACCCCTTAGGAGAGTCTATATGTATATGTGTCTATCAGATCCCTTCTCATCCTTCTAAATTCCAGTGAATCGAAGGGTGGGAGCCTCGAGGGCGGGGGAGGGGAGGGCCAGACCCTGGTCCCCTCTCCTCTCCTCTCCTCTCCTCTCCTCTCCTCCCCTCTCCTCCCGGCCTTGAGTTTCACATCCATTGTCGCAGGCTTCCTCGTTTATATTCTCTGGTCTTCGGGGAACGAGCAGGAGCGGCTCGGCGGCTCCCCCTGCTGACCGCGGCCCGCCAGGTCAGCAGTTTAGTTTTTAAGAAGGAACTGCAGATGCTGGAAAATCGAAATGCTGGAGGAACTCAGCGGGTGCAGCAGCATCTATGGAGCGAAGGAAAAAGGCAACGTTTCGGGCCGAAACCCTTCTTCCGCCTAGAAGTTGTGAGCCCCCCATGTTTTCATAGCGCCCCCCCCCCCCTCCCCATGCCTGTCACTCTCCTAACTCCTGCCTTCTCCCCATAACCTCTGACACCCGTACTAATCAAGAATCTATCTATGCCTGCCTTAAAAATTTCCACTGACTTGGCCTCCACAGCCTTCTGTGACAGATAATTCCACAGATTCACCACCCTGAGCTGCCATCTACCTCACTGGAGACCCTCAGACTGTCTTTAATCGGACTTTACCTTGTACTAAACGTTATTTCCTTTATCCTGTATCTGTCCACTGTGGATGGCTCGATTGATAATAACCATATAACCATATAACAATTACAGCACGGAAACAGGCCATCTCGGCCCTACAAGTCCGTGCCGAACAATTTGTTTTTCCCGCCCCCCCACCTGCCTGCACTCATAACCCTGCCCCTCCATAACCCTTCTCATCCATATGCCTATCCAATTTATTTTAAAATAATACCAATGAACCTGCCTCCACCACTTCCACTGGAAGATCATTCCACACCGCTACCACTCTCTGAGTAAAGAATCCCCCTCATATTACCCCTAAACTTCTGTCCCTTAATGCTGAAGTCATGTCCTATAGTTTGAATCTTCCCTATTCTCAAAGGGAAAAATGTAGAACTAGTGTTCCCAGCTCAGACCCTCGAGTCCCGGCAACATCCTTGTATATCCTCTCTGCTTCAAACTCGGAAGCATCAGTCCAGACTACGAGCGCAAGTCCGATACTGAGGATAGACGCAAAGCGCTGGAGGAATGCTGATATGTTGAGAGAATTGAGCAGCTGGGCTTGTATGCTCTGGAGTTTAGAAGGATGAGAGGGTATCTTATTGAAACATATAAGATTGTTAAGGGCTTGGATACGCTAGAGGCAGGAAACGTGTCCCCGATGTTGGGGGAGTCCAGAACCAGGGGCCACAGTTTAAGAATAAGGGGCAAGCCATTTAGAACGGAGACGAGGAAACACTTTTTCACACAGAGAGTTGTGAGTCTGTTAATTCTCTGCCTCAGAGGGCGGTGGAGGCCGGTTCTCTGGATACTTTCAAGAGAGAGCTAGATAGGGCTCTTAAAGATAGCGGAGTCAGGGGATATGGGGAGAAGGCAGGAACGGGGTACTGATTGGGGATGATCAGCCATGATCACATTGAATGGTAGCGCTGGCTCGAAGGGCCGAATGGCCTACTCCCGCACCTATTGTCTATTAACTCAGCGGGTCAGGCAGCATCTCTGGAGAGCAGGAGTAGGTGACGTTTCGGTTCGAGAGCGTTCTTTAGACTGAATGTCAGGGGTGAGGGAAACTAGAGAAATGGAATGTGCAGGAAGGAACTGCAGATGCTGGTTTAAACCGAAGATAGATACAAAATGCTGGAGTAACTCAGCGGGACGGGCAGCATCTGTGGAGAGAAGGAATGGGTGACGTTTCGGGTCGAGACCCCTCTTCAGACCTAGACGAGGGGCCAAAGCGATTAGTTTCTCTCCGACTGTGAGACAAGATATGGAACGCTGGGGTTTCTGCCATTTGTCAGCTGAATGGCTATATAAATATTTGACTGGGTAAATCTGATCTTAAAGCCTGGTTTTACACTTCAATTAATCTTCTCGACATCATGATGTGTTTATTTCCCTTGGCTAAGCCTTGTTTGTGGTTCTTAAACATCACAGCACGCAAAATGGTGTTTTAATTATTGCAACGGTTTGAGTGTCTATCCTGAAACCCACTCTATAAATATTTCACCAGTCCTGCCACCTACTCCGTCTCTCTATTAATTCAGGGACAGTTTCTTCCCAGCTGTTATCAGGCAACTGAACCATTCCATCACCAACTAGAGGGCAGTCCTGAACTACCATCTACCACATTGGAGACCCTCAGACCATCTTTGATCGGACTATATCTGGCACTAAACGTTATTCCCTTCATCCTTATAATCTGTACACAGTGGATGGCTGGATTGTAATAGACAATAGACAATAGACAATAGGTGCAGGAGTAGGCCATTCGGCCCTTCGAGCCAGCACTGCCATTCAATGTGATCATGGCTGATCATCCCCAATCAGTACCCCGTTCCTGCCTTCTCCCCATATCCCCTGACTCCGCTATTTTTAAGAGCCCTCTCTAGCTCTCTCTTGAAAGCATCCAGAGAACCGGCCTCCACCGCCGTCTGAGGCAGAGAATGGGGAATAATCTTTCCGCTGACTGGATACCATGCAACAAAAAATCTTTTCACTGTAGCTCGATACATGTGACAATAAACTAAACTAAGCCAGACTATTAAATCCTCAGTGCCAGTGACCAAGACTAATTTATTGAAACTCTATAAGGTGAGGGGGGAAGATAGTGGAGTCAAGGGATATGGGGAGAAGGCAGGAACGGGGTACTGATTGTGGATGATCAGCCATGGTCACATTGAATGGCGGTGCTGGTTCGAAGGGCCGAATGGCCTCCTCCTGCACCTATTGTCCATTGTCTAATGGGATAGATTTCATAGGAAACTGAGGGACAAGACTTTTACACAAAGGGTGGTGTGTGTATGGAATGAACAGCTGGAGAAGGTAGTTGAGGTCACAATGTTTAAGAGGCATTTGGATAGGTACAATAACATGGGTAGTACAGATTTGGAAGCATATGGGCCAAACGCAGGCAGGTGGGACGAGTGTAGATGGGACATGTTGGTGGCAATGGGCAAGTTGGGCCGAAGGGCCTGTTTCTTTGTAGCAATATTGACAATATTCAACCAGTACAACCAATAGCAACTGTGCACAATGGTCCTTGAGAAATATTGTCACCCCATGATCAGTCCATTTGTCCCAGGGACACAAAAATGCTGGAGAAACTCAGCGGGTGCAGCAGCATCTATGGAGCGAAGGAAATAAGCAACGTTTCGGGCCGAAACCATTCCTCAGTCCATTTGTCCCAGTGTATGCCCTCGCCAGGTTTCACACACACGACTCGGGTACAGCCCTTGTGTAAGAACAAGTTTAGTACAGAAATACATTGCAGAAACAGGCCCTTCGGCCCACCGAGTCCGCACCGACCAGCGATCCCCGCACACTGACACTATCCCACACACACCAGCGACAATTTCCATCTACACCAAGCCAATCAACCTACAAACCTGCACGTCTTTGGAGGGTGGGAGGAAACATAGAAACATAGAAACATAGAAATTAGATGCAGGAGTAGGCCATTCGGCCCTTCGAGCCTGCACCGCCATTCAATATGATCATGGCTGATCATCCAACTCAGTATCCCGTACCTGCCTTCTCTCCATACCCCCTGATCCCCTGAGCCACAAGGGCCACATCTAACTCCCTCTTAAATATAGCCCATGAACTGGCCTCAACTACCCTCTGTGGCAGAGAGTTCCAGAGATTCATCACTCTCTGTGTGAAAAAAGTTCTTCTCATCTTGGTTTTAAAGGATTTCCCCCTTTATCCTTAAGCTGTGACCCCTTGTCCTGGACTTCCCTAACATCGGGAACAATCTTCCTGCATCTAGCCTGTCCAACCCCTTAAGAATTTTGTAAGTTTCTATAAGATCCCCTCTCAATCTCCTAAATTCTAGAGAGTATAAACCAAGTCTATCCAGTCTTTCTTCATAATAAGACAGTCCTGACATCCCAGAAATCAGTCTGGTGAACCTTCTCTGCACTCCCTCTATGGCAATACTGTCCTTCCTCAGATTTGGAGACCAAAACTGTACGCAATACTCCAGGTGTGGTCTCACCAAGACCCTGTACAACTGCAGTAGAACCTCCCTGCTCCTATACTCAAATCCTTTTTGAGTACTGGAACCGGAGCACCCGGAGAAAACCCATGCGGGTCGCGGGGAGAACGTACAAACTCCGTACAGACAGCGCCCGTAGTCAGGATGGAACCCGGGTCTCTGGCGCTGTGAGGCAGCAACTCTACCGCTGGGCCACCGTGCTGTCTTTGATTGCATCACACATTTGGTTCAATTCCACCAGTGTTACGTTTATTAATATATCACATTTTTGATTAATACATGTACAAAATTGTCCAGTTAAGCTGCTGCAGGTAAAAATGTTACTAGGTGTGTCTGTCTGACAAACACTCTTGACTCTTGAAACATACGTGGATCGCAGCTGATCCAGTGGTTTGCTGCAATATGTGTTATCGTCACACGAGGGAGATTGGGTTGAATAATTCATGACAGAGTTAGACGCAAGGAGGTTTCAGAAGGTAGACACAAGAGGCTGGAATAGCTCAGCGGGTCGGGAGTCTATTAGTCACTTAATAAAGTCACCTAATTAGTCACCTAATAAAGAGGTATTAATCTGGGAAAAAGTTGAGGAATCTGAGGGGTAGATTTTTCCTCACAAAGGGTGGTGGGTGTATGGAACGAGCTGCCAGAGGACGCAGTTGAGGCTGGGACTATCCCAACGTTTAAGAAAAAGTTAAACAGGTACACGGATAGGACAGGTTTGGAGGGATATGGACCAAGTTGGGACAGGCAGTGGGTCTAAAAATATTGGTTGCCAGGAGACAAAGGGGGCCCACTTCATCAGGGCCCACTTGCCATCGGGCAAGCTGACACCCTGGCCAGTCCACCACTGGGGACAGGTGTTGCTGGGACATGTTGGCCTAGTGTGGGCAAGTTGGGCCCAGGGCCTGTTTCCACACTACGACCTGCTGAGTTACTCCGGCATTTGTGTCAATGGTCTGTTTAAACCAGCATCTGCAGTTCCTTCCTACACATCGTGGGCTGAAGGGCCTGTTCCTGTGCTGTACTGTGCATGAGGTCTTCGATTAGCTTTTAGCTTTGTGTGGCTTTTCGTCAGCAGAAGAATCCAAGTCACTGTGTAATTATGTGGCTGACATAACTGTAAAACAGATGTGATTCCTCTTTATTGACTGTTGGCAGATTTTTCCATCCATTAACTTAAATATCAAGAGTTGGGTTTGGCATTAAAATAACTGAGATTTTCCAATGGCCAACATCGATGCAGAGCAAGAACAGCACGGTGGCGCAGCGGTAGAGTTGCTGCCTCACAGCTCCGGAGACCCGGGTTCCATCCCGACCGTGGAGTTTGTACGTTCTCCCCGTGACCTGCGTGGGTTTTCTCCGGGTGTCTGCGTTTACCTCCCACCTCCAAAGACGTGCGGGTTTTTAGGTTGTAGTGTGTGTAGGATAGTGCTAGTGTATTGTATTGTATATCTTTATTGTCATTCACATACCAGAGGAAACAAAAAAACGTTGCTCAACCAGTGTCCATTCAGTGTGCATTAAAAATAAATAGAAATAAAAATACATATATCATGAACAAATTTAACACTCTACTAAACATTCAACAGACGTTCCGATCGGCAGCGGCACGACAGTGGCTCTGCTGCAGTGTGGGGGTTGGTGGTTGGTGCGCGATACTTTGGCAGGGGGCAAAGTCCGTTTATCAGTCTTATAGCCTGCGGGAAGAAGCTGCGGAGCATCCTGCTGGTTTTGCAGCTAATGCTCCTGTACCTCTTCCCAGATGGCAGGATGGAGAATATGTGATGCGATGGGTGGTAGGGGTCTTTGATGATGGCGATGGCTCTGCTGATACATCTCTTCCTGTATATGTCCAGCAGGAAAGGGAGTGGAGCACCAATAATCCTGCTGGCGGTCTTCACAATCCTGTCTAGTTGGTGCCGTTCGTACGCCTTGCAGCTCCCGAACCAGGAAGTGATGCCGTAGGTTAATGTGCTCTCGATTGTCCCCCTATAAAAAGTCCGTAGGTGTGTAGTGGGGAGACCTGCTTTCCGTAGTCTTCGGAGAGGGTGTAGTCGCTGCTGGGCTCTCTTTACCAGTGCTGTGGTGTTGGTTGTGGACGTCAGGTCATCTGACAGGTGGAGTCCTAGGAACTTCACGCTGCTCTCTTCCTGTATATGTCCAGCAGGAAAGGGAGTGGAGCACCAATAATCCTGCGGGGTGATCGCTGGTCGGCACGGACAAGGATGGGCGGAAGGGCCCGTTTCCACGCTGTGTATAGGGGCTGTCCCACTTGGGCGACCTAATCAGCGAGTTCAGAAGAGTGTCTTCGACCTTCAAGCTCGAGGGCACTCGTGGGTGAGAGGGTGCAGGGAGTTTGAATCTAGATTCGGAAGGCTGGGCATGTATGTGATGACAATATGTATCTATGGTGTTTATCTAATCTGCATGCAAAACATCCAAAATAAATCTTTTCACTGACTTTAGACTTTAGGGATAGAGTGCAGAAACAGGCCCTTCGACCCACTGTGTCCGCAATGACCAGCGATCACCCGGTGTACGAGCACTATCCTAACACACAGAGACACATAGAAAATATCTATTCTGCCATTTGGCCCTTTGAGCCATTCATTGTGATAGAAACATAGAAACATAGAAATTAGGTGCAGGAGTAGGCCATTCGGCCCTTCGAGCCTGCACCGCCATTCAATATGATCATGGCTGATCATCCAACTCAGTATCCCGTACCTGCCTTCTCTCCATACCCCCTGATCCCCTTAGCCACAAGGGCCACATCTAACTCCCTCTTAAATATAGCCAATGAACTGGCCTCAACTATCCTTAAATGCATTTGAAACTATCCTTAATGCATTTCGTTGTCTCTGTACTGTACACTGACAATGACAATTAAAATTGAATCTGAATCTGAATCAACTACCTTTGTGGCAGAGAGTTCCAGAGATTCACCACTCTCTGTGTGAAAAAAGTTCTTCTCATCTCGGTTTTAAAGGATTTCCCCCTTATCCTTAAGCTGTGACCCCTTGTCCTGGACTTCCCCAACATCGGGAACAATCTTCCTGCATCTAGCCTGTCCAACCCCTTAAGAATTTTGTAAGTTTCTATAAGATCCCCTCTCAATCTCCTAAATTCTAGAGAGTATAAACCAAGTCTATCCAGTCTTTCTTCATAAGACAGTCCTGACATCCCAGGAATCAGTCTGATCATCCACAGTCAGCACCCCGTGTCTGCCTTCTCCCCATACCCCGTTTGATTCCGTTAGCCCCTCGAGCTATTACCAGCTCTACGGACATTTACACCAAGCCAGTTACCCTACAAACCTGTACGTCTTTGGAGTGTGTGTGGGAGGAAACCGAAGATGTCGGAGAAAACCCACGCAGGTCACGGGGAGAAAGTACAAACTCCATGCAGACGGCACCTGTGGTCAGGATCGAACCAAGGTCTCTGGCACCGCGAGGCAGCGACTCTACCGCTGCACCACCGTGCCTTGGTACAAATGCAAATAATAAACCTGAAAAAAAAAAAATTCCCGCATGTTTATCCAATATTTCATCAAAGCTGGAACGCCCTGGAGATATCCTCGTAAATCTCCTCTGCACCTTCCCCAGAGCTATCAAGTCTTGTGCTGGCCAGAACTGGATGCAGTGCTCATACTGTGGACTAACTAGTATAGTACACATCACACACCCTGCTGTTATCTTCAAAGCCTTGGCTAACGCAGGGAAGCAATTTGTTCTGATTTTTGAAGAAAAAAGAAGAAAATTACCTGTTCTGCTTTTCCCTAACGATCCACAGATGTGAATTCCGCCGCTCATCCACGGCACCTGAAACAAAAGAAATCCTCCAAGTTATTCTGTATCTCCTGGCACCTGCTCTAACGCTTTGCCTCCCAATGTCTTTGCCTTCCAAGATGGCCATTCGCGGGTCCGGGCAGCGGGCAGTCGACGGGCACCCCTTTCCCGGGGTTATGTCTGTGCCCGCGTGTCCCTGGAGAGGGAACACGCGCTGTCCACGGGGACTGTGGAGGCCTTCCGTCAACGCTTGTCGCCGCGGGAAGTCGAATGTATTGTTGATAAAATTGTTAATATTTTAATTTGATAACTTTCTTTGTAAAATGCCAATATAGGCGTCCTCTGACCGTGTTACTACTCTGTATATTTGTTTGTTCTGAATAAAAGCATTTTGTATTAAAAAAAAAAAAAAAAATGTCTTTGCCTCGACGCATTGATTGTTGAACAGACCAGTCCATCCTGGTCCCACAGAGCAGTGGGTGGCACGGTGGCGCAGCGGTAGAGTTGCTGCCTCAGTCACAGCGCCAGAGACCCGGGTTGCATCCTGACTATGGGTGCTGTCTGTACAGAGTTTGCACGTTCTCCCCGTGACCTGCGTGGGTTTTCTCCGGGAGCTCCGGTTTCCTCCCACACTCCAAAGACGCGCAGGTTTGTAGGTTAATTGGCTTCGGTAAAATTCTCCCTGGTGTGTTGGATAGTGCTAGTGTACGGGTGATCGCTGGTTGGTACGGACTTGGTGGGCCGAAGGGCCTGTTTCCACGCTGTATCTCTAAGACTGTATCGCTAAAGTGTAAAGTCTAAATCTATATGAAGATGTTTCTCAAATTTGGAATTCTGGCTACTCCCTCTCCTCCCCCCCCCCCCCCCCCCCCCTCTACGATCTTCACCCCTGCGGGCAGCGACCCGCCATGTCCTTCTGCACGACGGTGAACCAGGCCAGTCACCGCTGCACGCGGACGCACCCGGCTGTGTCTCCATTCTCGGCGCGCCCATCCTCATTCTCCTTGGCCACTTGGTCCGCCCTGTTTTCTATAGTTTAGTTTAGTTTAGAGATACAGCGTGGAAACAGGCCCTTCAGCCCTCCGATCCCCGCCGACCAGCGATCCCCACACACTAACACTATCCTACGCACATAATCCAAACATAGAAACATAGAAAATAGGTGCAGGCGTAGGCCATTCGGCCCCTCGAGCCAGCACCACCATTCAATATGATCATCCACAATTAGTACCCCGTTCCTGCTTTTTCCCCCATATCCCGTGACTCCGTTAGCCCTAAGAGCTAAATCTAACTCTCTCTTGAAAACATCCAGTGAATTGGCCTCCACTGCCTGCTGTGGCAGAGAATTCCACAGATTCACAACTCTCTGGGTTAAAAAGCTTTTCCTCATCTCAGTCCTAAATGGCCGACCCCTTAATCTTAAACTGTGGGACCCCTGGTTCTGGACACCCCCAACATCGGGAACATTTTTCCTGCACCTAACCTTTCCAATCCTCTAAGAATTTTATATGTTTCTATAAGAAACCCTCTCATCCTTCTAAATTCCAGCGAATACAAGCCCAGTCGACCCATTCTTTCATCATATGCCAGTCCCGCCATCCCGGGAATTAACCTGATGAACCTACGCTGCACTCCCTCAATAGCAGGAATAGTGGCGTTTAAGAGGCTTTTGGATAGGCGCGTGGATATGCCTATAGAGGGAGTTAGATGTGGCCCTTCTGGCTAAGGGGATCAGGGGGTATGGAGAGAAGGCAGGTACGGGATACTGAGTTGGATGATCAGCCATGATCATATTGAATGGCGGTGCAGGTTCAAAGGGCCGAATGGCCTACTCCTGCACCTAATTTCTATGTTTCTATGTTTCTATGATATGCGGGGAATGGAAGGATATGGATCACGCGCAGGCAGATAAGAGTTCGTCTTGGCATCATGTTTGGCACAAACATTGTGGGCTGAAGGGCCTGTTCCTGTGATAGAATAATACGGTGATACAGCATGGAAACAGGCCCTTCGGCCCAACTTGCCCACACCGGCCAACATGTCCCAGCTACACGGGTCCCAACCTGCCCAAGTTTGGTCCATATGGCAGAAGAGTTCAATAATTACTTTGGATCTGTCTTCGCTAAGGAAGGCACAAGCAATCTCCCAGATGTACTGGAGGACAGAGGATCTAAGGGGGTAGAGGAACTGACAGAAATTTTCATTAGGTGAGAAATAGTATTGGGTAGGCTAATGGGACTGAAGCATGATAAATCCCCTGGACCTGATGGTCTGTATTCCAGATTCCTCAGGGAGGTGGCTCTAGAAATAGTGGACGCATTGGTGATCATTTCCCAATGTTCAATAGATTCAGGATTAGTTCCTGTGGAGTGGAGGATAGCTAATGTTATCCCACTTTTCAAGAAAGGATCGAGAGAGAAAACGAGGAATTACAGACCAGTTAGCCTGACTTCGGTGGTGGGAAAGATGCTGGAGTCAATTATTAAAGAGGTAATAATGGGGCATTTGGATAGCAGTAAAAGGATTAGTCCAAGTCAACATGGATTTATGAAAGGGAAATCATGCTTGAATAATCTTCTGGAATTTTTTGAGGATGTGACAAGTAAAATGGATGAAGGGGTGCCAGTGGATGTAGTGTATCTAGACTTTCAGAAAGCCTTTGATAAGGTCCCGCATGGGAGACTAGTGACTAAAATGAGAGCACATGGTATTGGGGGTAGGGTGTTGACATGGTTAGAAAATTGGTTGGCAGACCGGAAGCAAAGAGTAGGAGTGAACGGGTCCTTCTCAGAATGGCAGGCAGTGGCGAGTGGAGTGCCGCAAGGCTCGGTGTTGGGGCCGCAACTGTTTACCATATATATTAATGGTTTGTAAGAGGGAATTAGGAGCAACACTAGCAAGTTTGCAGATGACACAAAGCTGGGTGGCAGTGTGAGCTGTGAAGAGGATGTTAGGAGGTTGCAGGGTGACCTGGACAGGTTGAGTGAGTGGGCAGATGTGTGGCAGATGCAGTATAATATAGATAAATCTGAGGTGGCAAAAACATGGGGGCAGATTATTATCTCAACGGGGTTAGGTTAGGTAAGGGGGAGGTGCAGCGAGACCTGAGTGTCCTTGTACACCGGTCACTGAAAGTTGGCGTGCAGGTACAGCAGGCAGTGAAGAAAGCTAATGGAATGTTGACCTTCATAACAAGAGGATTTCAGTCTAGGAGTAGAGAGGTTCTTCTGCAGTTGTATAGGGCTCTGGTGAGACCACATCTGGAGTATTGTGTACAGTTTTGGTCTCCTAATTTGAGGAAGGACATCCTTGCGATTGAGGCAGTGCAGCGTAGGTTCACGAGATTGATCCCTGGGATGGCGGGACTGTCATCTGAGGAAAGATTGAAAAGACTGGGCTTGTATTCACTGGAATTTAGAAGGATGTGGGGGGATCTTATAGAAACATATACTATTATAAAAGGACTGGACAAGCTAGATGCAGGAAAAATGTTCCCAATGTTGGGCGAGCCCAGAACCAGGGGCCACAGTCTTAGAATAAAAGGGAGGTCATTTAAGACTGAGGTGAGAACAAACTTTTTCACCCAGAGAGTTGTGAATTTGTGGAATTCCCTGCCACAGAGGGCAGTGGAGGCCAAATCACTGGATGGATTTAAGAGAGTTGTTAGATAGAGCTCTAGGGGCTAGTGTAGTCAAGGGATAGGGGGAGAAGGCAGGCACGGGTTATTGATTGGGGACGATCAGCCGTGATCACAATGAATGGCGGTGCTGGCTCGAAGGGCCGAATGGCCTCCTCCTGCATCTATTTTCTATGTTTCTATATCCTTCCAATATGTCAGCCTGCATACCCCAAGCCCACATTAACTGGCCCAATGCCCTTCCCAAAATGTCTGCCAACATACCGTAAGGGCACATTAATACTCTTCCCAATATGTCTGCCTGCACACCCTTGCTATATTTAAGAGGGAGTTAGATGTGGCCCGTGTGGCTAAAGGGATCAGGGGGTATGGAGAGAAGGCAGGTACAGGATACTGAGTTGGATGATCAGCCATGATCATATTGAATGGTGGTGCAGACTCGAAGGGCCGAATGGCCTACTCCTGCACCTATGTTCTATGTTTCTATGTTTCAAGGACCATATAACCATATGACAATTACAGCACGGAAACAGGCCATCTCGACCCTTCTAGTCCGTGCCGTTAAGGACAGGTTAATTGACAAAATGCCCTTCTCAATATGTCTGCCTAGGTATCCAAACGACACACTAACTCACCCAATGCCCTTCCCAATATGTCAGCTTGCATTGCCCCTCACCCCCCAACAAATGTGTTGGCTCTCACAACCCAGGCAGCAAACATATCCTAAATTGCATTCTTATTTTAACAGCGAGGTTGATTCAGTCAGCGTGCCCCACCCAACTAATGGAGGATGAATTTGAGATTGGTCTGTCGGATGCTTCTGCAATAACATCATTTGTAATTGTGATTTGGGCTGAAGTTCCCTTCTCATTTCCCCATCCAAGTTAGTTGCTTGTTCCGACTCCCGGGGGAGGAACACGGTGATCTGTGGCATTTGCCAGAGGAGATTGTTTCCCCGTGACCCATCACACATGGGGAGCAGATTACTGGCAGAGAAAATCAAATCTTCCCTTTTTATGGGATTTAGACCAACTTTCCTCACCCCGGAGCCTTGAGTTTCCAAAGTATTTTCGGACAGAATGCTGACTGAAGAAGCATTTCAGCCATCGGTTGTCACCAACCTTTTCAGCACCAGGAGTTGAGATTGGCATCTCTTCTCCTGGCCAAGGCCACCTGCTTTAATGAATGATGAGGCATAGGCCTCAGGAACGTACTCCTGTTACAAAATGACATGGATCTGCATCCTAAAATAGTCATCTCATTCACACTGTCAATCTCTCTCGCTCTCTCTGTCTCTCCCCTCTCCCTCTCCCTCTCACTCCCCTCTCCCTCTCCTCTCCCTCCTCTCTCCCTCTCCCCTCCCTCCCCTCTCCTCCCCTCTCCTCTCTCCCTCTCCCTCTCCTCTCCCTCCCCCCCCCTCTCTCTCCTCTCTCTCTCCTCCCCCCTCTCCCTCCCTCCTCCCTCTCCCTCTCCCTCTCCCTCTCTCTCTCTCCTCTCCCTTCTCCTTCTCCCTCTCCTTCTCCCTCTCCTTCTCCCTCTCCCTCTCTCCTTCTCCCTCTCTCCTCTCCCTCTCCCTCTCCCTCTCCCTCTCCCTCTCCCTCTTCCCTCCCTCTCCCTCTCTCTCTCCTCTCTCCTCTCTCCCTCTCCCTCTCCCTCCCTCTCCTCTCCCTTTCCCTCTTCCCCCCTCTCCCCCACCCACCATCATTGTCATCTCTTCTCCTGGCCAAGGCCACCTGCTTTAATGAATGATGAGGCATAGCCCTCAGGAACGTACTCCTGTTGCAAAATGACATGTCTCTGCATCCTAAAATAGTCATCTCATTTACTCTGTCAATCTCTCTCGCTCTCTCTCTCTCTCCCTCTCCCTCTCCCTCTCCCTCTCTCTCCTCTCTCTCTATATATATATATATATATATATATCCCGCCCCCTCTCCCTCTCTCCCTCTCCCATCTCTCCTCTCTCTCCCTCCCCCCCCCCCCTCATCTCCCCCTCCCCAAGTCCACTTCTCCAGTTTAGCTGAGTTGGTGATATAAAGTTTGAACTGTATTCACTGTAGACAAACAGAATGAGCAGACACGATTTGTCCAGTGTAACAGAGTGACCCGAGACTCTTTTCCTCTCTCTTGTCAAATCCAGGCTGCTTTTGCCACAACCAGAATAAACCCCCCTCAAAACGAGAAGCAGCAGCACATTGAATCTCATCTCTGATGACCAAAGATGGGTGACATCTTCGGGTCACGACCCCTTGACCCTTCACCCATTCATGTTCTCAAGGGATGCTGCCTGACCCGCTGAGTTCCGATCCGATCCGATCCGATATTTATCCCAGGAGGGAAATTGATCTGCCAATAGTCATAAAAACACAACATAGATATATGAAATATGAAATTAAAGTGACGAGTGGAAAGGACTTGTGACGTGTACAAAGATTGGGGGAGGGGGGGGGGGGGGGGGGAGTCAGTCTACCCCACGACAGAAGGGGGAGGAGTTGTACAGTTTGATAGCCGCAGGGAAGAAGGATCTCCTGTGGCGTTCTGTGCTGCATCTTGGTGGAACCAGTCTGTTGCTGAAAGTGCTCCTGTTGACCAGTGTGTCACGGAGGGGGTGAGCTGTATTGTCCAGGATGCTCCACAGTTTGAGGAGCATCCCCCCCTCCAAGACCAACCTCCCGCAAACCCAAGTCCGCCCCCATTTCCAGTATTTGCAGCTCCGTGTCAAGGGTCTACGACCTAATTCACGACCTCTGCCGAGTTTGTCCTTGACTCATACTCGCAGCATGATGGTCACGAGGTCGTAGGTAGGTCGTAGGTAGGTCTTGATGCTAGTCGTAGGCATCAAGTAGGTCGGGGCATTTTTTCTAGCCTGATGAAAAATGTCCACGAGTAAAAAAGGTCGTGAATTAGCTCGTGAAAGTGGGACAGGCCCTTTAGTTCGACACAAAAGTAACTCAGCAGGTCAGACCACGTCTCTGGAGAAATTGGACAGGTGGCGTTTGGGATTGGAACCCTTCTTCAGACTGTGAAGATGTGGCTCGACCGGAAACGTCACCCATTCCTTCTCTCCAGAGATGCTGCCTGACCCGCTGAGTTAAACCTCCATCATTCCGTGCCTATCTTCGGTGTAAACAAGCTTCTGCAGTTCCTTCCTACACATTTTGCCTGCAGTTCCTTGTTTCTATATTGAACCTTTTATCTGTTGATTTCCGTTCCTTTGGCGATTTCTCTTTTAACACTTAAGGGGCCTGAACCTTCTGAATGTTGTAGTCGGCAGGGCAGTACTCTGCATATCGCCAACTTGGACAATTTTACATTTATTTAAAACATTCTATCAAGCCAATTAATCAATCCAATTCACCTACAAACCTGCACGTCTTTGGAGTGTGGGAGGAAACCGAAGATCTCGGAGAAAACCCACGCAGGTCACGGGGAGAATGTGCACACTCCGTACAGACAGCACCCGTAGTCGGGATCGAACCCGGGTCTCTGGCGCTGCATTTTTGCCGTAAGGCAGCAACTCTACCGCAGTGCCACCGCTGTGCTTGTCTCACTTAGGCTACTTTTTGGGTGAAAATTTTTCGGCGACAGTGGCAACATTTTTTGCTGTTGTAGGTTGTTGTAGATTGTTGTAGGTTGTTGTAGGTCGTTGTAGATTGTTGTAGATTGTTGTAGGTTGTAGATTGTTGTAGGTTGTTGTAGATTGTTGTAGGTTGTTGTAGATTGTTGTAGGTTGTTGTATTGTTGGTTGTTGTAGGTTGTTGTAGATTGTTGTAGGTTGTTTAGGTTGTAGATTGTTGTAGGTTGTTGTAGATTGTTGTAGGTTGTTGTAGATTGTTGTAGATTGTTGTAGGTTGTTGTAGGTTGTTGTAGATTGTTGTAGATTGTTGTAGGTTGTTGTAGATTGGTGTAGATTGTTGTAGGTTGTAGATTGTTGTAGATTGTTGTAGGTTGTTGTAGATTGTTGTAGATTGTTGTAGATTGTTGTAGATTGTTGTAGGTTGTTGTAGATTGTTGTAGATTGTTGTAGGTTGTTGTAGATTGTTGTTGATTGTTGTAGATTGTTGTAGATTGTTGTAGATTGTTGTAGATTGTTGTAGATTGTTGTAGGTTGTTGTAGATTGTTGTAGATTGTTGTAGGTTGTAGATTGTTGTAGATTGTTGTAGATTGTTGTAGATTGTTGTAGGTTGTTGTAGATTGTTGTAGGTTGTTGTAGATTGTTGTAGATTGTTGTAGGTTGTTGTAGATTGTTGTAGATTGTTGTAGATTGTTGTAGGTTGTTGTAGATTGTTGTAGATTGTTGTAGATTGTTGTAGATTGTTGTAGGTTGTTGTAGATTGTTGTAGATTGTTGTAGATTGTTGTAGGTTGTTGTAGATTGTTGTAGATTGTTGTAGATTGTAAATTGTTGTAGGTTGTTGTAGATTGTTGTAGATTGTTGTAGGTTGTTGTAGATTGTTGTAGGTGCTGTAGGTTGTTGTAGATTGTTGTAGATTATTGTAGGTTGTTGTAGATTGTTGTAGATTGTTGTAGGTTGTTGTAGATTGTTTGTTGTAGATTGTTGTAGATTGTTGTAGATTGTTGTAGGTTGTTGTAGATTGTTGTAGGTTGTTGTAGGTTGTTGTAGATTGTTGTAGATTGGTTGTTGTAGATTGTTGTAGATTGTTGTAGGTTGTTGTAGGTTGTTGTAGGTTGTTGTAGATTGTTGTAGATTGTTGTAGGTTGTTGTAGATTGTTGTAGATTGTTGTAGATTGTTGTAGGTTGTTGTAGATTGTTGTAGGTTGTTGTAGATTGTTGTAGATTGTTTGTTGTTGTTGTAGGTTGTAGGTAGTTGTTGTAGATTGTTGTAGATTGTTGTTGTAGGTGTTGTGTTGTTGTAGATTGTAGATTGTTGTAGGTTGTAGATTGTTGTAGCTTGTTATAGATTGTTGTAGATTGTTGTAGATTGTTGTAGATTGTTGTAGATTGTTGTAGGTTGTTGTAGATTGGTGTAGGTTGTTGTAGGTTGTTGTAGATTGTTGTAGATTGGTGTAGGTTGTTGTAGGTTGTTGTAGATTGTTGTAGATTGGTGTAGGTGTTGTAGGTTATTGTAGATTGTTGTAGATTGTTGTAGGTTGTTGTAGATTGTTGTAGATTGGTGTAGGTTGTTGTAGGTTGTTGTAGATTGTTGTAGATTGTTGTAGGTTGTTGTAGATTGTTGTAGATTGTTGTAGGTTGTTGTAGATTGTTGTAGATTGTTGTAGGTTGTTGTAGGTTGTTGTAGATTGTTGTAGATTGTTGTAGGTTGTTGTAGATTGTTGTAGGTTGTTGTAGATTGTTGTAGATTGTTGTAGGTTGTTGTAGGTTGTTGTAGATTGTTGTAGATTGTTGTAGGTTGTTGTAGGTTATTGTAGATTGTTGTAGATTGTTGTAGGTTGTTGTAGGCTGTAGGTTGTAGATTGTTGTAGGTTGTAGGTTGTTGTAGGTTGTTGTAGATTGTTGTAGGTTGTAGATTGTTGTAGATTGTTGTAGGTTGTTGTAGATTGTTGTAGATTGTTGTAGGTTGTTGTAGTAGGTTGTTGTAGATTGTTGTAGATTGTTGTCGATTGTTGTAGATTGTTGTAGGTTGTCGCCAGGTGTCGTATGTGAATTACATTAAAATGAGTCCCTGGAAGTGGCCTAAAGAGTTGCCTAAGTGGGACAGGGCCATTATTGTTATTATTATCTCCTTTTGTCAGGACACTCCTTTCACCACCACACTCTGCTGTTGCGACAACTTCTCATAAAACCTTTCTCTGCAGATTCGTTCTCCTTGTTTGGGTTCCCCCGGCTGTGAGACACACAAACTAATGAAGCCAGATTCTGCATCTGTGCGGTTTGGGAGGAGAACGAGCAGGGATTAGGCCAGTCTCATTAAATACAGAGCACTGTACCCACAAGGGAACAGCCGGCCAAATGTAACATTACTGCGGTTCCTCCAGCACTTTGCATTTCTTGCTCATGATTTAACGACCGGCATGGTGGCGCAGCGGTAGAGTCGATGCCTCACAGCGCCAGAGACCCGGGTTCGATCCTGACTACGGGTGCTGTCTGTGCGGAGTTTGCACGTTCTCCCAGTCACCTGTGCAGATTTTCTACGAGACCTCCGGTTTCCTCCCACATTCCAAAGACGTGCAGGTTTGTAGGTTAATTGGCTTGGTGTAAATGTAAAAATTGTCCCTGGTGTGTGTTGGGGTAGTGTTGGCGTGTGGGGATCGCTGGTCGGCACGGACCTGATGGGCCGAACGGCCTGTTTCCGCGCTGTATCTCTAAACTAAACTAAATTCCAGCATCTGCAGTGTCCAGTAAATGATATTGGCTCGACTTTTCCCATGTGTGGGAAGAACTAGAGGTTTTGTGCTGTTCCACCCATTCTATTTGAGTCAATGTTTAAACTTGGCCTCCACTCTCCCCTCCACCCCTGCCCTCTAATGCTTTGGCCAGCACGCCCTCAACCACTTTTGCCTGGCCTCTGTTATCCTTTGGCTTGGATAGAGTGGGTGTGGAGAGGATGTTCCCACTGGTGGGAGAGTCTAGGGACCAGAGGTCTCAGCCTCGGAATTAAAGGACGTTCCTTGAGGAAGGAGATGAGGAGGAATTTCTTCAGCCAGAGGGTGGCGAATCTGTGGAATTCTTTGCCACCGAAGGCTGTGGAGGCCAAGTCAGTGGATATTTTCACGGCAGAGATAGATAGATTCTTGATTAGTACGGGTGTCCGGGGTTATGGGGAGACGGCAGGGGAATGGGGTTAGGAAGGGGAGATAGATCAGCTATGATTGAATGACGGACTAGATATGATGGGCCGAATGGCCTAATTCTGCTCCTATCACTTATGAACCCGAACCCACAAGAAACACACTTGAAAGCCACCATTCTTGAAACAAAACGTTCTATGCAGCAATTGCTGCAGTTATTTAGTGAGTTGGAAATGTTCAGCATGCTAAGGTTAAAATGCGATCGTATGTAAAGCTGCAGATTCAGATCGTTGCAGGTGGTTCCCGGAGGTTCCCGGAGGTTTTTGTCAGTCTCCCTACCTGCTTCCACTACCTGCAACCCCCGGCAACCACCTGCAACCTCCGGGAACCGCACGGAAACCTTGGGCGGGGCGCAAAGTCTCCAGAGGTTTCCGTTCAGGTTTCCTAAGTGGGACAGGGGCATTATCTTTAATGTTGTTACTGTCCTTAATAAGAATTTTACGGGGCTATATCTTGCACTAAACACTATTGTCCTGTATCTGTACACTGTGGACGGCATGTCTCATGCATAGTCTTTCCAGCTTTTCGCTGTACCTCGGTACACGTGACAATAAACTGGACCCTAAACTAAAGCTAAACAAAACAAGGGCGCAGCGGTAGAGTTGCTGCCTCATGGAGCCAGAAACCAGGGTTCGATCCTGACTATGGGTCCTGTCTGTACGGAGTTTGTACGTTCTCCCCGTGACCTGCGTGGGTTTTCTCTGAGATCTTCGGTTTCCTCCCGCACTCCAAAGACGACTAGGTTTGTAGCTTAATTGGCTTCGGTAAAAATGTGAAAATTGTCCCGTGTTTAAGAAGGAGCTGCAGATGCTGGAAAATCGAAGGTAGACAAAAGCGCTGGAGAAACTCAGCGGGCGAGGCAGCATCTATGGAGCGAAGGAAATAGGCAACGTTTCGGGCCGAAACGCGCAAAGGAGGGGCGGGTGGGTGGTGGTGTCGGCGGTAAGCGAAGGTCCGAAGGTCGGACAGCTGGCCGGGCTGCCCACCGGGCGAGGCGCTGCTGCTGCTGCACTCCACGGGCTGCACTACGTCGGGACGGGTGATGCGGGGCCGGAAGCGGCGCTCAAGGGCGGTCCCGTACGGGACAAACCAATTTAGCCCAATATACGAGATGTCCCGGCTAATACGGGACTGTTAGCAACCCTATGCCTGACCCGCTGAGTTACTCCACCACTTTGTGTCTAGCAACAGAAGTCTGTTGATTGGTCACATCCATGCCCTCTCGTTGAAAGAGGTTTACATTTAATTCCTTTCCTTGGAGGTAAAGTCTGTGGTGCTGTCTGCACGGAGTTTGCATGTTCTCCCCATGACCCGCGTGGGTTTTCTCTGGGTGGCTCCGGTTTCCTCCCGCACTTCAAAGTTGTGCAGGTTTGAAGTTTCATCTGCTTTGGTAAAATTGTAAATTGTCCCTCTTGTCTGCAGGAACGTTGGACGGCACGGACTCGGTGGGCCGAAGGGCCGGTTTCCGTGCTGTGTCTCTAAGCCACTGAAAGTAAGCATGCTGGTACAGCAGGCAGTGAAGAAAGAAATGGCACGTTGGCCTCCATTGCGAGAGGATTTGAGTATAGGAGCAAGTTGTACAGGGCCCTGGTGAGACCACACCTGGAGTATTGTGTGCAGTTTTGGTCTCCTAATTTGAGGAAGAACATTCTTGCTATTGAGGGAGTGCAGCGTAGGTTTACAAGGTTAATTCCTGGGATGGCAGGGGGGTTTAGGGGGGGGGGAGTGGAGTTGGAAGTTGAGACACAGCTTGTCAACATAAGCAGTTTCAGATTGAAAATGGGCCGCAGATGTCAGTGTGTACATTATGTAACTTGGAGGCTTGGCATTAACACCCAGGGCTGAGACGACATCAATCTGATTGGAGTCTTGCATTAATGAATCGTGGCTAATTAATTTGACTGGCTGCACGGCCACAAATGGGCCCCGACCTCGGGTGTTTCACAGAGGAAGAGGACTTAACTTTCTGTTGCCTTTCCCCACAGTGGAAATTTTTGATTCTGCTGTGGGGGGACGTTTGTGTTGAACTCTATAATGTGTTGTGTCCATTTTATTCTTTTTTTTAACCTTTTTCTTAGGTATGCAAACTTATTATCTATTTTATGTAAAGCACTTTGGTGTCAATGCGAGTTGACTTAAAACGCAGGAAGATTGCTCCCGATGTTGGGGAAGTCCAGGACAAGGGGTTACAGCTTAAGGATAAGGGGGAAATCGTTTAAAACCGAGATGAAGCCCCAACCACAGATGAACACGGAGGGGAGGCTGGCTGGACTATGGTGCCATCCTCACCTTGCTGCCATTTATGTTATGTTGTGTCGTGGACTTTCTGCGTCTGTGCTTTTTTTAAAATTCAATTTCAATTTTATTTTTAATATGTTTTATTATTTATTTATTATTTATTTATTTTTTGGTGATTTCTTTTATGATACTGCCTGTAAGGGAAATTCATTTTGTTGTCTCAAATTGAGACAATGACAATAAATTTGAATACAATACAATACAATACAATGAGAAGAACATTTTTCACACAGAGAGTGGTGAATCTCTGGAACTCTCTGCCACAGAGGGTAGTCGAGGCCAGTTCATTAGCTATATTTAAGAGGGAGTTAGATGTGGCCCTCCTGGCTAAGGGGATCAGGGGGTATGGAGAGAAGGCAGGTACGGGATACTGAGTTGGATGATCAGCCATGATCATATTGAATGGCGGTGCAGGCTCGAAGGGCCGAATGGCCTACTCCTGCACCTAATTTCTATGTTTCTATGTTTCTATGTGCTATATAAATAAAACGCACTTACTTACCATATGAGGCAGCAATAATAGCCAGGTTTGGGAATGTGTAGGAAGGAACTGCAGATGCTGGTTTAAACCGAAGATAGACACAAAATGCTGGAGTAACTCAGCGGGTCAGACAGCATCTCTGGAGAGAAGGAATGCGTGACGTTTCGTGTCGAGACCCTTCTTCAGGAATGTAGGCAGGCTCCAGGGCCACACCAAGTCATTCTTCTCGAGTTCTCTCTAAGACCAAGAAAGTGGATCACATCAGTTTTGAGGTCCTTCTGTAGTTGTACAGAGCCCTAGTGAGACCACACCTGGAGTATTGTGTGCAGTTTTGATCCCCTAATTTGAGGAAGGACATTCTTGCTATTGAGGGAGTGCAGCGTAGGTTTACAAGGTTAATTCCCGGGATGGCGGGACTGTCATATGCTGAGAGAATGGAGCAGCTGGGCTTGTACACTCTGGAGTTCAGAAGGATGAGAGGATATCTCATTGAAAAATATAAGATTGTTAAGGATTTGGACACGCTACAGGCAGCAAACATGTTCGCGATGGTGGGGGAGTCCAGAACCAGGGGCCACAGTTTAAGAATAAGGAGTAAGCCATTTAGAACGGAGACAAAGAAACACTTTTTCTCACAGAGAGTGGCGAGTCTGTGGAATTCTCTGCCTCAGAGGGCGGTGGGGGCTTTCAAGAGAGAGCTAGATAGGGCTCTTAAAAATAGCGGAGTCAGGGGATATGGGGAGAAGGCAGGAACGGGGTACTGAATGGGGATGATTAGCCATGATCACCTTGAATGGCGGGGCTGGCTCGAAGGGCCGAATGGCCTACTCTTTCAATGCGGAGTCAAATTTTTTGACGTGAGTTTTGAGTAAGGAGGTTAGGAAACTAATTTAGTTTCTGGGAGAAAAATAATTGGGAAGGAAACATGGTTCTAATTTTCGAATTAGCCTCAACGAGCAGCTCGGAACATAAGGTCATAACAAAAGGATTTGAGTATAGGAGCAGGGAGGTTCTACTGCAGTTGTACAGGGTCTTGGTGAGACCACACCTGGAGTATTGGGTACAGTTTTGGTCTCCAAATCAGAGGAAGGACATTATTGCCATAGAGGGAGTACAGAGATGGTTCACCAGACTGATTCCTGGGATGTCAGGACTGTCTTATGAAGAAAGACTGGATAGACTTGGTTTATACTCGCTAGAATTTAGGAGATTGAGGGGGGATCTTATAGAAACTTACAAAATTCTTAAGGGGTTGGACAGGCTAGATGCAGGAAGATTGCTCCCGATGTTGGGGAAGTCCAGAACAAGGGGTCACAGCTTAAGGATAAGGCGGAAATCCTTTAAGACCGAGATGAGAAAAACTTTTTTCACACAGAGAGTGGTGAATCTCTGGAACTCTCTGCCACAGAGGGTAGTTGAGGCCACAGTTCATTGGCTATATTTAAGCGGGAGTTAGATGTGGCCCTTGTGGCTAAAGGGATCAGAGGGTATGGAGAGAAGGCAGGTACGGGATACTGAGTTGGATGATCAGCCATGATCATATTAAATGGCGGTGCAGGCTCGAAGGGCCGAATGGCCTACTCCTGCACCTAATTTCTATGTTTCTATGTTTCTATGAAATGGTCCTAAGTTCATAGGCATAGGAGCAGAATTCGGCCATTCTGCCCATCGAGTCTACTCCGCCATTCAATCATGGGTGATCTACCTCTCCCTCCTAACCCCATTCTCAAGCCTTCTCCCCATAACCCTCGACACCCTCGACACCCACACTCGAAGGGCCGAATGGCCTACTCCTGCACCTGTTGTGTAATGTCTTTACACTGGCTTCCAGTCTGTCAAATAATTGATTTCAAAATACCAGCCAAAATATATTTCTGATCTTCTGTTTAAGAAGGAACTGCAGCTGCTGGAAAAATCGAAGGTAGATAAATATGCTGGAGAAACTCAGCGGGTGAGGCAGCATCTATGGAGCGAAGGAAATAGGTGACGTTTCAGGTCGAGACCCTTCTTCTGATCTCCTGCTACATTATGAACCATCCAGACCTCTGAGATCATCTGGGACAGGTCTGCTTTTTGTCCCCAGAGTCAGAACTAAACGTGGAGAAGCAGCCATTAGTTTTAATCACCACATATATGGAACAAACTTCCAGAAAAACCGCAGGTCCGCTCCAACTCTCAGTTCATTAAAATCAGGGGCTGAAGACTTTAGTATTTGATGCTGTCTTTATTTAAATTAAATAATTCTTCATTTCTTACACTGCACTGTAACTTTTATTCTGTTTAAGAAGGAGCTGCAGATGCTGGAAAAATCGAAGGTAGGCAAAAATGCTGGAGAAACTCAGCGGGTGAGGCACAAGCAGGTCACGGGGAGAACGTACAAACTCCGCGCAGACAGCACCCCTAGTCGCGATCGGACCCGGGTCTCTGGCGCCGTGAGTGCTGTAAGGCAGCAACTCAACTGCTGCGCCACCGTGGATATTTTTGCTTTAACAGAGAGGAGGAAACACTTTTTCACACAGAGAGTTGTGAGTGTGGAATTCTCTGCCTCAGAGGGCGGTGGAGGCAGGTTCTCGGAGTCCTCAGAAAATAGCGGAGTCAGGGGATATGGGGAGAAGGCACGAACGGGGTACTGTTTGGAGATGATCAGCCATGATCACAGTGAATGGCGGTGCTGGCTCAAAGGGCCGAATGGCCTACTCCTGCACCTATTGTCTATTGTCTAATTTTCTGTACTGTTTCCTATACTTCCAACTTGTATGTTGCTGATAACTGGCTTTAGGTGTGTATCAAGATACTGTGAAGAGGTTTTGGCAAACAGTCAAAGAACAGACTAGGTGAATGCAATCAAAGCATCCACAGTACACAGATAAAGGATAAAGGCACAGGATTTAGTACAAGATATACCGTTGAAGTCGAATAACGTTCGAGTAAAGTACTGTAATACCTCGGTGGGACAGGCAGCATCTCTCTGGAGAGAAGGAATAGGTAACATTTCAGGTTGAGACCCTTCTTCAGACTGAGAGTCAAGGGAAAGAGTAACGAGAGATATAAAGAGGTACAATGTACAGTTTGCTGCCCGAAAGGGTTTCGGCTCGAAACGTTGCCCATTTCCTTTGCTCAAAGGTTCAAAGGTTATTTATTGGCCACATACACCTCGGTGTAGTGAAATGCTTCTTGCCAATGCAGCACATAAAGAGAGAATACAGACATAACATTAATAAAGAAATTTAAACATAAAAAACATCCCCCGCAATGGTTCCCATTATGAGGGAAGGCACAATGTCCAGTCCCCATCCCCATGTCCACCCATAGTCGGGCCTATTGAGGCCTCCGCAGTTGCCGCTAGTGGGCCCGATGTTCCAGGCCGTTCTCGCCGGGTGATGGTTCTCCGGCGTCGGGAGAATCCTCTCAGCGGCTTGGGACACCTGGAACGGCCGCTTCCCTTACCGGAGACCGCGGCTTCCGAAGCCGACAAGGCCGCGCTGGATGGAGCTCCACAACTGGCGATCTCGGCCGAGAGGTCCCAGGCTCCCGATGTAAAGTTCAGCGCCGCCGCCCGCGGCTGGCTGCTCCGCAGACCCGCATGTTTTTTATCGGCAGTCCCAGCTCACCGGAGTTCCAGCGCAGCGACCCGGGCAAGGCTCCGCGATAGCGCTCCAACGCTGTGCCGCCGCCACCGAAGCCGAGGTGCTGGGCGGTCCCCTCACGAAACGCCGCTCCGACGCAGGCCGCTGGTAGGCCGCGAGGACGGGTCAAAAGCGCAGCCTGGAGAAAACCCGCTCTCCGACCAGGTAGGGAATCCTAGAATGCAGTTTCCCCCCTCCCCCCCCCCCCCCCCCCCCCACATAAAAAAGTCTAGAGCTCCAAAAACAAAACAGTAAAACTCACTAAAAAATTTTAAAAAGAGTGAAAAACGAACAGTTGCAGGCTGGGCAGCTCTACCACACAGGACAGCGCCCCCTATCATAGATGCTGCTGCACCCGCTGAGTTTCTCCAGCACTTTTGTCTACCTACAATGCACAAAATGCTGGAGTCACTCAGCACGTCAGGCAGCACCTTTGAAGAAACGGGATAGGAGTTGCTTCAATTGTGACCCTCCTTCAGACTCGAGATGCTGCCCGTCCCGCTGAGCGAGTCCAGCGTTTTGTGTCTACCTTTGGTCCAAACCAGCATCCACACGTATTATCTGATCTATTCAGTTGGACCATAGCTGGAAGATCTCCAACGAGGCAGATGGGAGGTCAGGACCACACTCTGGCCGATGTGAGGACGGTTCGGTTGCCTGATAACATCTGGGATGAAACTCTCCCTGAATCTGGGCGGCGAGCCTTTCACTTTAACTTCCACCATTCACTCTGCCTTGGATTTTGGACAGCATTCATCTCAGTTGGAAGGAATTGCAGGCGCTGGTTTACAGCGAAGATAGACACAAAAATGCTGGAGTAACTCAGTGGGACATGCAGCAGTATCTCTGGAGAGAAGGGATGGGTGATGTTCTGGGTCGAGACCCTTCTTCAGACTGAGAGGGAGACACAGAGATAAGGAAGGGTAAAGTGTGTGAAAAGGAGACATCAAAAGAGATCTTCTTCTTGCGTATGGCGTGCACAGACTAAAGCTGTAGGACAACTTGTTCTGTTTGATCTTATTTGATTGTGCACGCCAGGTTGATTGCATTCGTCGAAACAGGGAGGACCACGTGAAGGTTGCAATCTCCCACCCCCACCAAAAGAGGGCTGAGGCTCAAGGAGATGTCGACTGGATCATTGTTAGCGAGGAGAATTAGATGTGGCCAGCAATCTTGTGGGAGGATTCCTGCTAGTTTGCCCAGTGTCATTTTCCGGAGCCAAGCCCTACAAAGCAAGACGCTCGTATATTTTGGCTGTTGGTAAGTCACGCTATTCTCCACAAGAAACAACATTGATTAAACCGTGCTGGAGTCTCGCGGATCTCTGAGCATCGTTTAATTAATTCAACGCCAAGAAAACCCGCTCCTTCAAATGATTTTTGTGGCTCCTTTGTCCATTGTTAAACCATGAAGTCCGCTTGGATCGGGTAATCCGTCTGGTTTGATTTTGTTACGCTCGACTGGAACGGCTGTGTGTAATCACGAGATGCCTTGCGGTTAACATTAAGGGAACTCATTTGAGACTCTTAGTTCCTGATTGGAAACCAGTGGGTGTGTTTGCCAATCGCAACGCCTAACACGGCACCCCTGCAGGAAGGAACTGCAGATGCCGGCTTCAACCGGAGATAGACGCAAAAATGCTGGAGTAACTCAGCGGGACAGGCGGCATCTCTGGAGGGAAGGAATGGGTGAGGTTTCGGGTCGAGATCTTTCTTCGGGCTCGACCCGAAACGTCACCCATTCCTTCCCTCCAGAGATGCTGCCTGTCCCGCTGAGTTACTCCAGCATTTTATGTCTTGCTATCGAGGGAGTGCAGCGTAGGTTTACAAGGTTAATTCCCGGGACGGCAGGACTGTCATATGCTGAGAGAATGGGCTTGTACACTCTGGGGTTTAGAAGGATGAGAGGGTATCTCATTGAAACATATAAGATTGTTAAGGGTTTGGACACGCTAGAGGCAGGAAACATGTTGGGGGAGTCCAGAACCAGGGGCCACCGTTTAAGAATAAGGAGTAAGCCATTTAAAACGGAGACGAGGAAACACTTTTTCTCACAGAGCGTGGTGAGTCTGTGGGATTCTCTGCCTCAGAGAGCGGTAGAGGCAGGTTCTCTGGGTGCTTTCAAGAGAGAGCTAGATAAGGCTCTTAAAAATAGAGGTGAGAAGGCAGGAACGGGGTACTGATTGGGGATGATCAGCCATGATCACATTGAATGGTGGTGCTGGTTTGAAGGGCCGAATGGCCTACTCCTGCACCTATTGTCTATTGTCTAACATAGATTTACATTGTTGGTTTAGCTTAGTTTAGAGATACAGCACGGAAAGAGTCCCTTCGGCCCACTGTGTCCGTGCAGACAGACGATCCCTACACACACACACACACACACAAGAGACAATTTACATTGATTGCGTACAGTTTTGGTCTCCTAATCTGAGGAAGGACATTCTTGCCATAGAGGGAGTACAGAGAAGGTTCACCAGACTGATTCTTGGGATGTCAGCCCTTTCATATGAAGAAAGACTGGATAGACTCAGCTTGTATTCGCTAGAATTTAGAAGATTGAGGGGGTATCTTATAGAAACTTACAAAATTCTTAAGAGGTTGGACAGGCTAGATGCAGGAAGATTGTTCCCGATGTTGGGGAAGTCCAGGACAAGGGGTCACAGTTTAAGGATAAGGGGGAAATCTTTTAGGACAGAGATGAGGAAAACATTTTTCGCACAGAGAGTGGGTGAATCTCTGGAACTCTCTGCCACAGAAGGTAGTTGAGGCCACAGTTCATTGGCTATATTTAAGAGGGAGTTAGATGTGGCCCTTGTGGCTAAAGGTATCAGGGGGTATGGAGAGAAGGCAGGTACAGGATACTGAGTTGGATGATCAGCCATGATCATATTGAATGGCGGTGCAGGCTCGAAGGGCCGAATGGCCTACTCCTGCACCTAGTTTCTATGTTTGATACCAAGCCGATTTACCTACAAACCTGTCCGTCTTTGGAGTGTGGGAGGAAACCGGAGCACCCGGGGAAAACCCCACGTGGTCGCGGGGAGAACGTACATGCAGCAGCCGTGATCAGGATGGAACCCGGGTCTCTGGCGCTGTGAGGCAGCAACTCTACCACTGCGCCACCGTGCCACCCTACTGCTGGTTCAGTAGCTGGCAAATGCACCCATTGACATCCGAGCAGGTCTATCAAGGAACCGGTGAAATGTCTTCCTTTGTAGGAAGGTTATTTTTCCACCCTGATATTGCTATTCGTAATGTGGAAGGAATCTGGTGTTGATTTGGAACGACCCGTACTACAGGGGAGGAGTGCTGGTTGCCAGAACATCCGAATCAATGCGAACTGTGGTCATGCAGGAAGGAACTGCAGATGCTGGTTAACACTGAGGATAGTCACAAAATGCTGGAGTAACTCAGCGGAACAGGCGGCATCTCTGGAGTAAAGGAATGGGTAACCTTTCAATAGACAATAGACAATAGACAATAGCTGCAGGAATAGGCCATTCGGCCCTTCGAGCCAGCACCGCCATTCACTGTGATCATGGCTGATCATCTACAATCAGTACCCCGTTCCTGCCTTCTCCCCATATCCCCTGACTCCGCTATCTTTAAGAGTTCTATCTAACTCTCTCTTGAAAGCATCCAGAGATTGGCCTCCACTTCTGAGGCAGAGAATTCCACAGATTCACAACTCTCTCTGAAAAGGCCTTATTCTTAAACTGTGGCCCAAGTTCTGGATTTCCCCAACATCGGGAACATGTTTCCTGCCTCCCTGTCTCTCCAAACCCTTAATAGAAACATAGAAACATAGAAATTAGGTGCAGGAGTAGGCCATTCGGCCCTTCGAGCCTGCACCGCCATTCAATATGATCATGGCTGATCATCCAACTCAGTATCCCGTACCTGCCTTCTATCCATACCCCCTGATCCCCTTAGCCACAAGGGCCACATCTCACTCCCTCTTAAATATAGCCAATGAACTGGCCTCAATATTATATGTTTCAATAAGATTCCCTCTCATCATTCTAAATTCCAGAGTATACAAGCCCGGCCGCTCCATTCTCCCAGCATTTGACAGTCCCGCCATCCCGGGAATTAACCTTGTGAACCTACGCTGCACTCCCTCAATAGCAAGAATGTCCTTCCTCAAATTTGGAGACCAAAACTGCCTCTGGTCGAGACCCTTCTTCAGGCTGTTGTACCTAATAGGCAACTCCATCGATGCCTGGAATAAACAGAGATATGTGTGGGGTAGACAACAGTACAAATAAACACTGTACAGGTTCGCCAGACTGATTCCTGGGATGTCAGGACTTTCATATGAAGAAAGACTGGATAGACTCGGCTTGTACTTGCTAGAATTTAGAAGAAGATCTTATAGAAACTTGCAAAATTCTTAAGGGGTTGGACAGGCTATGTGCAGGAAGATTGTTCCCGATGTTGGGGAATTCCAGGACAAGGGGTCACAGTTTAAGGATAAGGGGGAAATCTTTTAGGACCGAGATGAGGAAAATTTTTTTTTCACACAGAGAGTGGTGAATCTCTGGAATTCTCTGCCACAGAGGTAGTTGAGGCCACAGTTCATTGGCTATATTTAAGAGGGAGTTAGATGTGGCCCTTGTGGCTAAGGGATCAGGGGGTATGGAGAGAAGGCAGGTACAGGATACTGAGTTGGATGATCAGCCATGATCATATTGAATGGCGGTGCAGGCTCGAAGGGCCGAATGGCCTACTCCTGCACCTATTGTCTATGTTTCTATGTTTCTAATAGAGAGGTATAATAATTAGTGAATAGGGACATGATTGTGCTAATGCAGTGACAGGAAACCGGAGACCAAACCTAACAGGGATTTCATTGACCATGCGTTCACCCATCATTGTAACAGAAATTTGGATCAAGTGCTAATGAATTTAGACTTGCGGACAATCACCTCATTCTGTTTGTGACCAGATTTAGTCTTTCTGGGTTCCATTCTGTAAGGAAGACCTTGTTTTACTGTTCAGGAAGTCTCTGTGCAAAACCTCGTTTTACCATTAATCGAGTTTCTGTGATTAGGCTCAGAGGTTCTTTACTAGTCAGTTGGTGTCGTGAAATGCTTGTTGCCAATGCAGCACATAAAAAAAAATACAAACATCTCAATAATAAAGACATTTTCAGTCAACAAAGTCAAAAAGTCAACAAAATAGAGAGAGTACAGAGGAGATTTACTAGAATGTTGCCTGGGTTTCAACAACTAAGTTACAGAGATAGGTTGAATAAGTTAGGTCTTTATTCTCTGGAGCGCAGAAGGTTAAGGGGGGGACTTGATAGAGGTCTTTAAAATGATGAGAGGGATAGACAGAGTTGATGTGGACAAGCTTTTCCCTTTGTGAATAGGGAAGATTCAAACAAGAGGACGTGACTTCAGAATTAAGGGACAGAAGTTTAGGGGTAACATGAGGGGGAACTTCTTTACTGGTGTGGTAGTGGTGTGGAATGAGCTTCCAGTGGAAGTGGTGGAGGCAGGTTCATTGGTATCATTTAAAAATAAATTGGATAGGCATATGGATGAGAAGGGAATGGAGGGTTATGGTATGAGTGCAGGCAGGTGGGACTAAGGGAAAAAAAGTTGTTCGGCACGGACTTGTAGGGCCGAGATGGCCTGTTTCCGTGCTGTACTTGTTATATGGTTATATGGTTAAATTTAAACATAAAAAACATCCCCCCACAATGGTTTCCATAATGAAGGAAGGCACAAAGTCCAGTCCCCATCCCCATGTCCACCCATAGTCGGGCCTATTTTGGCCTCCGCAGTCACCTTTACGGAGGCCCGATGTTCCAGGCCGTTCTCGCCAGATGATGGTGCTCCGGCGTCGGGAGAATCCTCACAGCGACATGGGAAACCCTGGAACGGCCTCCTCCCTTACCGGAAGATTAATACCTTGTTTTACAGTTAATCACGTTTCTGTGATTAATAAGGTACACAAAAATGCTGGAGAAACTCAGCGGGTGCAGCAGCATCTATGGAGCGAAGGAAAAAGGCAACGTTTCGGGCCGAAAACCCTTCTTCAGACTGATCGGGGGCGGGGAAAAGAAAGGAAAAAGGAGGAGGAGCCCGAAGGCTGGGGGATGGGAGGAGAAAGCAGGGGGACTGAGGAAGGGGAGGAGACAGCAAGGAGGAGGTCTCCGGAGAGAGGAGGAGAACTTCTTCAAGGTAGGCTTACCTTTAAGAGATTTCACAGTGGAGTATACAAAGTGTTTGAGAAGGAACTGCAGATGCTGGAAAGTCGAATTAAGAAGGGTTTCGGCCCGAACCGTTGCCTTTTCCCTTCGTTCCATAGTTGCTGCTACACCCGCTGAGCTTCTCCAGCTTTTTTGTGCACCTTCGATTTTCCAGCATCTGCAGTTCCTTCTTAAACATTCCGTGTCATAGTCTTCCCTCTCCTCATTCTCATCCACTTCACCTCCCAGTACTTTTCCACCTGTCCCTCCTTCTCCTCACCTGCCTGCCTGCCACTCCCCTCTCATCAGCCTAACTCTCCTCACCTGTTACACTCAGTTGCCTCTGATCACCAATTAACCCGGTATTATAGACTCTCCTCACCGTTCACACAGAGCCAGATTGTTCTCAGCATTCATGCAAGACTCTCCAGCGATTTCCCGACTGCCTACACAGATTCGAACCTGCCTGACCATTCCGTCCTGTCGTCTTCCCGGATATCACCTCAGCCTTCTGTCCCCGACCACAGCCTTCTGTCCCCGACCTCCTGGTTTCTGTCTGCCTCTCTCCGGGGCTGTTTGGTGTATCCCTGCAACGGCTCCTCGACTTCCTGCCTGGCTTCGACTCTCCTTTCGTCTGTCCCTCACTGGTTTGTTTGCATCGTGTGTTGGATCTCCTGGTTACCGGACCTTCCGCTACCCCGACTACATCTCCTGCCTGCCCCTCTTCGGAACCCTTGCTCAATCCTGTGTGAGCCTCTGTGTGAGTACGGTGTACCCATTCCTGTGTTACTACTCTGTGTTACAGTATCGTAATAAGGTTCATGACCAATTATACCTGCCTGATTCTGTGCTGCTATTGGGTCCAAGCTATACCCGTTACATTCTGTGATTAATACCTCGTTTTACTGTCAATCGCGTTTTTGAGTAAACTTGTCATCTGTGAATATAAAAAACGTTCCAAAGTCACACTTGACCGGATGGCGTCCTAGTGCGTTAATCGCCCGTTACCTCAAATACCAACTCTGCCAGGCCTTTCCATTTTGCTCCTACAAGATAATTCCGAAACCTGGAGAGAAAGCTCCTGTGCGGTGCGAGATTTGATCCGGGCAGTGGGAAATCAGACATAGTTGTTCACATTCCTGCATGGGTGGTGCTGACAGCTTGCATAGGCCTTGTTAAGACTAATGGGGCGACGGCATGCAAGTCCCTGCCTTCGTTTCGCTTGGGTTGTGTCATCTTTGGCAATGCAAGACTTAATTTTGCACAGACCAGACTCCCCACCATTGACTCCATCTACACTTCATGCTGCATTGGGGGAGAAAAGCAGCCAACACAATCAAAGACTTGTCCCACCCCGCTCATTCCTCCTTCTCCCCGCTCCCCTCCCAGCAGAAGGTACTGAAGCTTGAAAGCGCGCACCACCAGACTCGGGAACAGCTTCTTCCCCTCTGTTGCCAGGCGTCGGCAACGGTCCTGCTTTAAGTGGGTGTACTGTTCTTCTGATGGAGTCCACACCCACACACAAGATTAGAAGTTGTTCGGCCAGAGCTGAATGCACTTCTCGGCATCTGCACACAATGGCGTCTGTCTTAGACATAGAAAACTGGGTGCAGGAGTGGCCATTCTGGCCCTTCGAGCCTGCACCGCCATTCAATATGATCATGGCTGATCATCCTTAAAACTCAGTATCCTGTACCTGCCTTCTCTCCATACCCCCTGATGACCCCTTAGCCACAAGGGCCACATCTAACTCCCTCTTAAATATAGCCAATGAACTGGCCTCAACTACCTTCTGTGGCAGAGAATTCCACAGATTCACCACTCTCTGTGTGAAAAAAATGTTTTCCTCATCTCGGTCCTAAAAGATTTCCCCCTTATCCTTAAACTGTGACCCCCTTCTTCTGGATGTGACCCCTTGTTCTGGAGGTATATAGGTAAAAGGGAAACTGACATCGCCTTGTGTATGATCTTTTACTGTCAGCTTTGCATTCTAATGACCGCGGTGCTCAAGCTAAAAACTGTTATGTTCAGTGGTGGAATAACTAGTTTAATAAAACACATTTCAATCTGCCTCTACTCTAATTCCTTAGTCACTGCTCTTTCTGTGAGGTTGTGGGCGGCTCTTAGAAGAGCCTTTGTTTTGTGTTGGAATAAAGGGGGTAGTTATTTAGCCACCGAACCCGTACAGAGTGCGGTCCTGTCGTTTCAGAGCGTACACCACATCCATGGCAGTGACCGTCTTGCGCTTGCTCCAGGAAAGCCTTCAGCACCCCACGGGTCTCCTCGTAGATCAGACCCGAGATCCGCTTGACCCCACCACGCCGAGCCAGGCGGCGGATAGCTGGCTTGGTGATGCCCTGGATGTTATCGCGAAGCGGTGTTGCTTTGCTCCTGTAACGGGTATAGCTTGGACCCAATTGCAGCACAGAATCAGGCAGGTATAATTGGTCATGAACTTTATTACAATACTGTAACACAGAGTAGTAACACAGGAATGGGTACACCGTACTCACACAGAGGCTCACACAGGATTGAGCGAGGGTTCCGTAGAGGGGCAGGCAGGAGATGTAGTTGGGGTAGCGGAAGGTCCGGTAACCAGGAGATCCAACACACGATGCAAACAAACCAGCGAGGGACAAGACGAAAGGAGAGTCGAAGCCAGGCAGGAAGTCGAGGAGCCGTTGCAGGGATACACCAAACAGCCCAGGAGAGAGGCAGACAGAAACCAGGAGGTACGGGATGAAGGCCGTGGTCGAGGACAGAAGGCCAAGGTGCTATCCGGGAAGACGACAGGACGGAATGGTCAAGGGCAGGCATGTTCGAATCCGTGTAGTCAGTCGGGAAATCGCTGGAGAGTCTTGCATGAATGCTGAGAACAATCTGGCACTGTGTGAACGGTGAGGAGAGTCTATATACTGGGTTAATAGGTGATCAGAGGCAACTGAGTGCAACAGGTGAGGAGAGTTAGGCTGATGAGAGGGGAGTGGCAGGCAGGCAGGTGAGGAGAAGGAGGGACCGGTGGAAAAGTACTGGGTGGTGAAGTGGATGAGAATGAGGAGAGGACGGACTTTGACAGCTCCGCCTTTTCCTAATCCTTTCCCTTGACCAGACATGATGCTGTTTCCCCCGAGTCGCTGCTCAGTGATAATCTAACTGGTGCTATCTCTTTTTACACGCAGCGCCCCGACCTGCCCGAGATACGCAGAGAGTGAGAGGCGGGGAGAGGAGGAGACAAAGTGACAGATAGCTTCCTCTCATATTCCAGCTCCACACCCCAGATTCCTGAAAACAATACTCTTACAGTAAATGCCACCACAAATGCTTATATGCTTGTCTCAGCATGAAAATGGGGCTATTAATACAATTTCAAAGTATGTCTTATGCTAGGTGAAGGACATTTACTTAAGTATTTACACAAATTCACGGATCACAGTGTTAAGGCACAGTAGACTTCCTTTGATCTAGCTGGCATGTTAAAGTCCATAATGACTTCCATTCCTTTTGATGTAGAAGAAGTGTTGAACTGTCACAACTCAGCATTTGAAATGATCAGCGAGGGAGCTTTAGAAGTGTCGCAAGGAACTGCAGATGCTGGCTTCAAGCGAAGATCGACACAAAAAGCTGGAGTAACTCAACGGGTCAGGCGGCATCCCTGGAGAAAAGGAATAGGTGACGTTTCGGGACGAGGCCCTTCTTCAGACTGAGAGTCCGGGGAGAGGTAAACGAGAGATACAGATGGTGGTGTAGAGAGATATGGAACAAATTAATGAAAGATATGCAAAAAATGTAACAATGATAAAGGAAACGGCTGTGGGCTGGGTGAAAACCAGTCACAGACAATGAGACTCAACAAGGTGACTTTGAAGCTGGTAGGACTTAGTTGGGGAAGGGATGGAGAGAGAGGGGGTGCAGGGGTTACTTGAAGTTGGAGAAATCAATGTTCATGCCGCTGGGGTGTAAGCTGTCCAAGCGAAATACGAGGTGCTGTTCATCCTATTTGCATTTGACCTCACTCTGATGACGGAAGAGGCCCAGGACAGAAAGGTCAGTGTGGGTAGACAAAAATGCTGGAGAAACTCAGCGGGTGAGGCAGCATCTATGGAGCGAAGGAAATAGACAACGTTTTGGGTCAAAACCCTTCTTCAGACTGATGTGAGGAGGGGGAGGCGCGGGAAGAAGTAGGGAAAAGGTGGAGCCAGTGAGTTGAGGGAGAGCTGAGAAGGGGAGGAGAAAATAGGGACTTCCTGAAATTGGAGAAGTCAATGTTCATACCGCTGGGGTGTAAACTACCCAAGCGGAATATGAGGTGTTGCTCCTCCGGTGGGACTCACTCTGGCCATGGAGGAGGCCCAGGACAGAAAGGTCAGATTCGGAATGGGAGGGGGAGTTGAAGTGCTGAGCCACTGGGAGATCAGGTTGGTTATTGCGAACCGAGCGGAGGTGTTGGGCGAAGCGATCGCCAATCCTATACTTGGTCTCACCGATGGAGAGCAGCTGACGCCTAGAGCAGCGGATGCAATAGATGAGGTTGGAGGAGGTGCAGGTGAACCTCTGCCTCACCTGGAACGACTGTTTGGGTCCTTGGATGGAGTCGAGGGGGGGAGGTAAAGCAACAAGTGTAGCATTTCCTGCAGAAGGGAAGTGCCCGGGGAGAGGGGCTGGTTCGGGTGGGAAGGGTCGAATTGACCAGGGAGTTACGGAGGGAGCGGTCCCTGCGGAAAGGAGATTTGGGAGGAGATGGGAAGATGTGGCAAGTGGTGGGATCACGTTGGAGGTGGCGAAAATGTCGGAGGGCAAATGGTACAGAAGTGTGAAAACGCACACCTCCAGATTCAGGGGCAGTTTCTTCCCAGCTGTTATCAGGCAACTGAACCATCCTACAAGATGCAAGATACAAGATACGTTTGTTTGTCACATGTGCCAGTTGGCACAATGAAATGAGATCGCCATACAATAAAAATAAAGAACCCAACACATGATAGAGTTCAACATAAAACATCCCCACACAGCAGAAGCAAAGTTTTCCACTGTGAAGGAAGGCACCAAAGTCAGTCATCTTCCCCTGATGTTCCCCAATGTTCACCCATGGTCGGGGCCTCCCCGAGCCCTCCACAATCGGCGCTACGGGCGGCCCGATGTTCAGGCCCGCTCGCCGGGGTGATGTAAGTCCGACGTCGGGGCTGGGGGACATCCTCAGCGGCCTGGACATCAGAGTCGGGCACCTACAACCAGAGTCCGTGGCTCCCAAAGCCCGCAGGCTGCAACCATCCTCCCACAACCAGAGGGCAGTGCTAAACTACTATAGACCTTATCGGGGACACTTGGACTATCTTTGATCGGACTTTACTGGCTTTGCCTTGCACTAATCATTATTCAATTATCATGCACATAGTCACATGGGACAATAAAGTATTCCGTTCCATTCCATGTATCTGTACGCTGTAAACGGCTCGATTGGAATCATGTATTGTCTTTCCGCTGACTGGTTAGCACGCAACAAAAGCTTTTCACTGCACCCCGGTCCACGTGACAATAAACTAAACTGAACTAAATCATGTAGATAAGTTTAGTTTAGAGATACAGTGTGGAAACAGGCCCTTCGGCTTACCAGGTCCACGCCGACCAGCGATCCCCGCATATTAACACAATCCTACACACTCTAGGGACAATTGTCAATGACACCAAGCCAATAAACCTACAAACCTGCACGCCTTTGCAGTGTGGGGCAAAGCTGAAGATCTCTTTTTCTTTTTTTCTTTTTTGTTTTGGCTTTGTAAATATTTGATTAGTGTTCAAATGCAAATAATTTGGTGTACATATAGTGGCTGGTGTACATATAGCTGCTAAATTTGTATAAGATAATTACAAGCAGTTGAATAAGGGGTGGGAATTAATAAGCGTTGATTCTTCCAGCTCATTTTCAGACACATATGATTTCATTTATTTATAGATATTGTTCATGACATTTTTATAAATATTCTTGTTTTGTTTTTTTTGTATGCTGTTTCACACTTGCTTTTTATTCTTTTAGTCTGTTCGAAATAAATAATAAAATTAAAACAAAATAATAAATATATCTCGGAGAAAACCCACACGGGTCAGGGGGAGAAGGCACAAACTTGAAGCCTGGCCTCTGGTGTTGTAAGGCAGCAGCTCCACTGCTGAGCCACCTGTGCTAAATTTGTAATGGACAAGGAGACGTTGTTACCTGGGTTGTTGAGGACCGTTGAGCCAAACAGTAGGTCTGGCTCACCCGCCTAAAGAGAGAACACAGTTCTTTGAGTATAGAAGCTGGGATGTAATGTTAAAATTGTACAAGGCATTGGTGAGACCAAATCTGGAGTATGGTGTACAATTTTGGTCGCTCAATTATAGGAAGGATGTCAACAAAATAGAGAGAGTACAGAGGAGATTTACTAGAATGTTGCCTGGGTTTCAACAACTAAGTTACAGAGAAAGGTTGAATAAGTTAGGTCTTTATTCTCTGGAGCGCAGAAGGTTAAGGGGGGACCTGATAGAGGTCTTTAAAATGATGAGAGGGATAGACAGAGTTGATGTGGACAAGCTTTTCCCTTTGAGAATAGGGAAGATTCAAACAAGAGGACATGACTTCAGAATTAAGGGACAGAAGTTTAGGGGTAATATGAGGGGGAACTTCTTTACGCAGAGAGTGGTAGCGGTGTGGAATGAGCTCCCAGTGGAAGTGGTGGAGGCAGGTTCATTGGTATCATTTAAAAATAAATTGGATAGGCATATGGATGAGAAGGGAATGGAGGTTTATGGTATGAGTGCAGGCAGGTGGGACTAAGGGGAAAAAAAATTGTTCGGCATGGACTTGTAGGGCCGAGATGGCCTGTTTCCGTGCTGTAATTGTTATATGGTTATATGGTTAGAAGCCGCCCCTATGGTTAACCCATGATGAGCGTTTAACGGCACTGGGCCTGTGCTCGCTGGTGTTTAGAAGAATGAGGGGGGGGACCTCATTGAACTTACCGAATAGTGAAAGGCCTGGATAGATTGGATGTGGAGAGGATGTCTCCACTAGTGGGAGAGTCCAGCACCAGAGAATATAAAGACAAGGATGTAATGTTCATAGCAAAAGGATTTGAGTATAGGAGCAGGGAGGTTCTACTGCAGTTGTACAGGGTCTTGGTGAGACCACACCTGGAGTATTGCGTACAGTTTTGGTCTCCAAATCTGAGGAAGGACATTATTGCCATAGAGGGAGTGCAGAGAAGGTTCACCAGACTGATTCCTGGGATGTCAGGACTGTCTTATGAAGAAAGGCTGGATAGACTTGGTTTATACTCTCTAGAATTTAGGAGATTGAGAGGGGATCTTATAGAAACTTACAAAAGTCTTAAGGGGTCGGACAGGCTAGATGCAGGAAGATTGCTCCCGATGTTGGGGAAGTCCAGGACAAGGGGTCACAGCTTAAGGATAAGGGGGAAATCCTTTAAAACCGAGATGAGAAAAACTTTTTTCACACAGAGAGTGGTGAATCTCTGGAACTCTCTGCTGCAGAGGGTAGTCGAGGCCAGTTCATTGGCTATATTTAAGAGGGAGTTAGATGTGGCCCTTGTGGCTAAGGGGATCAGAGGGTATGGAGAGAAGGCAGGTACGGGATACTGAGTAGGATGATCAGCCATGATCATGTTGAATGGCGGTGCAGGCTCGAAGGGCCGAATGGCCTACTCCTGCACCTAATTTCTATGTTTCTATGTTGAGGCTCTATAAGGTACTGGTCAGACTGCATTTGGAATATTGTGACCAGTTTTGGGCACCATACCTGAGGAAGGATGTGCTGGTTCACAGAGGGTGCAGAGGAGGTTTACAAGATTGATCCCAGGAATGAGTGGGTTAACATATGATGAGTGTTTGACAGCACTGGGCCTGTACTTGTTGGAGTTTAGAAGGATGAGTGGGGGGGACCTCATTGAAACTTACAGAAAAGTGAAAGGCCTGGATAGAGTGGATGCGGAGAGGATGTTTCCACTAGTGGGAGAGTCTAGAAACAGAGGCCACCGTCTCAAAATTAAAGGATGTTCCTTTAAGAAGAAGATGAGGAAGAATTTCTTTAGCCAGAGTAGAGTTGCTGCCTTACAGCGCCAGAGACTCGGGTTCAATCCTGACTACGGGCGCTGTCTGTGCGGAGTTTGTACGTTCTCCCCGTGACCTGCGTTGGTTTTTCTCCGAGATCTTCTCTTTCCTCCCACACTCATTGTACATCAGTCACTGAAAGTAAGCATGCAGGTACAGCAGGCAGTGAAGAAAGCTAATGGCATGCTGGCTTTCATTGCGAGAGGATTTGAGTTTAGAAGCAAGGATGTCTTACTGCAGTTGTACAGGGCCCTGGTGAGACCGCACCTGGAGTATTGTGTGCAGTTTAGGTCTCCTAATTTGAGGAAGGACATTATTGCTATTGAGGGAGTGCAGCGTAGGTTTACAAGGCTAATTCCCGGGATGGCGGGACTGTCATATGATGAAAGAATGGATCGACTGGACTTGTATTCACTGGAATTTAAAAGGATGGGAGGGGGACATTATAGAAACATGTAAAATTCTTAAAGGATTGGACAGGCTAGATGCAGGGAAAATGTTCCCCGTGTTGGGCCGAAAGGACCGTCTCCACCTGCGTGACAAGACGGCTGTGGAGACCAAGTCAATGGATGTTTTTCAGGCAGAGATAGATAGATTCTTGATCAGTCCGGGTGTCAGGGGTTATGGAGAGAAGGCAGGAGTATGGGGTTGAGAGGGAGAGACAGATCAGCCGTGATTGAATGGCGGAGTAGACTTGACGGGCCGAATGGCCTGATTCTACTCCTATAACCTCTGAACTTGTGACTCTTCCACGTTTCTACGGCTCTCTGAACCCTGAGGTCGGAGTTGAGGGGTTAAGCTAGGCTTGAATCTTGGATTTGGACGGGGGGGGGGGGGGGGGGGGGCAAGTAGGAATTTCGGATATGAGACCAATGCATGATTTGGGCTGCAACAAGCCCTCTGCAATGTGCCAATTGTTACAGAACAATAATTGTCCCAAGACATTTGTAAAACAAAAACAAATGTATATATTTTTCAGAATACAGTGGAGTGCAAGCCAGCACTGTTGAAAACTGGAACACCATGTCCTTGCTTCTCCCAATCCATTGAGTCAACACACACTCATCTCCCTGGGACCTTGGACAAGACTACTGATGGGGTAGGATGGTTGGTGTGGAGTGTGGGAATGTGCAGGGGATACCAACTATATCCACCTCCATAAACTACAGATGTGTCCCCTGACCCTTTTCTCCCTCCCCCCCCTCGCCTCCATCCAAGGACATGTACAATTCTTGAGGGATTGAACAGGTTAGATGTAGGAAAAATGTTCCCGATGTTGGGGGAGTCCAGAACCAGGGGTCACACAGTTTAAGAATAAGGGGTAGGCCATTTAGGACTGAGATGAGGTAAAACTTTTTCACCCAGAGAGTTGTGAATCTGTGGAATTCTCTGCCACAGAGGGTGGTGGAGGCCGGTTCTCTGGATTCTTTCGAGAGAGAGCTAGATAGGGCTCTTAAAAATAGCGGAGTCAGAGGATATGGGGAGAAGGCAGGAACGGGGTACTGATTGGGGATGATCAGCCGTGATCACATTGAATGGCGGTGCTGGCTCGAAGGGCCGAATGGCCTCCTGCTGCACCTATTGTCTATTGTCTATTGTCTCGGGTTTTTTTGGTTTTTGCATCGTGTTGGAATTTAAATAAATAATATTTTGATACAAAAAAAACACAAGGGGAAATGGACCTAGCCTGGGTGTTCAGACTGTTGTAATCAGACAGGTACAGGTTGTTCTAGCTCTGTGGAAATCATTTCCTTTCCACTGGTTTGACAGCTGTGGTGTAATTGTTTTGGAAAGGGGTTAGACGGAGCGTTGCGAAATGCACCACGAAAGTCCCGGCCATCATCTCTCTGCGCGGTTCCACGCGGTGCTCGGATCAGTGACGACAGAATCCGAGACAAACAGTTGGAAAAGAGCTGAAGCCAAAATAAAAAATATCAAGGCAGGTCACTGCTTCACTGCCTTAGAGAGACGATAGATGATAGACAATTGACAGAGGTGCAGGAGTAGGCCATTCGGCCCTTCGAGCCAGCACCGCCTTTCAATGCAGATGCAGGAAGATTGTTTCCAATGTTGGGGAAGTCCAGAGCAAGGGGTCACAGTTTAAGGATAAGGGGGGAATCTTTTAGGACTGAGATGAGGAAAACATTTTTCACACAGAGAGTGGTGAATCTGTGGAACTCTCTGCCACAGAGGGTAGTTGAGGCCACAGTTCATTGGCTATATTTAAGAGGGAGTTAGATGTGGCCCTTGTGGCTAAAGGGATCAGGGGGTATGGAGAGAAGGCAGGGATGGGATACTGAGTTTGATGATCAGCCATTGAATGGCAGTGCAGGCTCGATGGGCCGAATGGCCTACTCCTGCACCTATTTTCTATGTTTCTATCATGGCTGATCATCCCCAATTCCTGCCTTCTCCCCATACCCCCTGACTCCGCTATCTTTAAGAGCTGATGACGATGAAAATCAAGCACATCAACTCATGCTTCGTTATAGAGTCACACAGTGTGGGAACTGGCCCTTCGACACTACTTGCCCGCACCGGCCAACGTGTGCCAATGTACACGACAGTGGTGCGGCACGGTGGCGCAGCGGTAGAATTGCTACATTACAGCGCCAGAGACCCGAGATCGATCCCGACTACGGGCGATGTCTGAACGGAGTTTGTACGTTCTCCCTGTGACCACGTGGGTTTTCTCCGGGCCCACAGGTTTCCTCCCACACTCCAAAGTCTGCAGATTTGTAGGTTAATTGGCTTGGTATAAGTGTAAAATTGTCCCCAGTGGCGTCAGTGTGCCGGGATCGCTGGTCAGAGCGGAAGGTCTGTTTCCAGTCTGTATCTGTAAACTAAATTAAACTAAAAACTACACTAGTCCCACCTGCCTGCGCTTGGTCCACATCCCCTCAATCCTGACCTATCCGTGTACCTGTCTAACTGTTTCTTAAACAGTTGCGATAGTCCCAGCCTCAACTGCCTCCTCCGGCAGCTCGTTCCACAAACCCGCCCCCCCCCTTTGTGTGAGTTGCGTGGAATTAACTTATACCAATATGGTCAGAGTTTGTGTCCACTTCACTTCCTCCTGAATATTTACTTTCCCAAACACAAGCCCTTCACCATGTAGAAACAAGGAACTGCAGATGTTGGTTTACAAAATAAAAGTGCCGGAGGAACTCAGCAGGTTAAGCAATGTTACTGGGGAACACAAAGGTTGGTGGGTGCATGGAACGAGCAGCAGGAGGAGGTAGTTGAGGCTGGGACTATCGCAACGGTGAAGAAACAGTTAACGGCCTGTCCCACTTGGGCGACCTAATCCACGAGTTCTGGCGAGTTTGCCCACGACTCATACTCGCAGCACGGTCCACACGAGGTTGTAGGAGGTCTTCGTAACTCTCCTTCCTGCTCGAGAGTGGTCTCCGCGTCCTCGAGGCCTCAGCTAGGTCACGGCGGTTTTTTCAACATGTTAAAAAATGCCCGCGAGTAAAAAAAGGTCGCCATGGAAAAAATCGATACTTTTTTATCGTAGGTTTAGTCGTAGTAGGTCGGCATGTTAGTCGTAGATAATCGAGGGTAGTCGAAGGTAGTCGTAGATAGTCTTCAACATAGTCGAAGGAGATCGAAGGAGGTCGATCTCTCCACTATTCGGTGTCCAATTTTCCCGAAGTTAGTCGTAGCTAGTCGTAGCTAGTCGTAGCTGGTCTTCAACATAGTCGAAGGAGGTCTTCAACATGTCATTTTTTTCAAACTCTTCTAAATGTGCCAATTAGGTCGCCCAAGTGGGACAGCCCCTTCAGACAGGTACATGGATAGAACAGGTTTGGAGGGATGTGGGCCATATGTAGGCAGATGGGACCAGTGTAGATAAGACATATTGTTCAAGAAGGAACTGCAGATGCTGGAAGATCGAAGGTACACAAAATTGCTGGAGAAACTCAGCGGGTGCAGCAGCATCTATGGAGCGAAGGAAATAGGCAACGTTTCGGGACAAAACCCTTCTTCAGACTGTTTGTTGGGGGTGTAAGGGTTTCGGCCCGAAACGTCGCCTATTTCCTTCGCTCCATAGATGCTGCTGCACTCGCTGAGTTTCTCCAGCAATTTTGTGTACCTTAGGGAAGACATATTGGTGTGGGCAAGTTGGGCCAACGGGCCTGTTTCCACACTGTATGACTCTATAACATGGATAGGTGATGTTTCGGGATGGGACCCTTCTTCCGACTGTTTGTTTGTTGGGGGTGGGGGTGGGGGGGGGGGGGGGGGGGGGGGGGGGGGGGGGAGGCTGGGGAGAGAATGGCAGTGCGGGCCCTTTAAGCCATTCAATATGATCACGGCTGATCATCCCCAATCAGTACCCCGTTCCTGCTTTCTCCCCATATCCCTTGATTCTGTTAGCCCTAAGAGCTAAATCTAACTCTCTCTTGAAAACATGCAGTGAATTGGCCTCCACTGCCTTCTGTGGCAGAGAATCCCACAGATTCACAACTCTCTGGGTGAAACACTGTTTCCTCATCTCAGTCCTAAATGGTCTATCCCTTATTCTTAAACTGTGTGACCCCTGGTTCTGGACTCCCCCAACATCGGGAACATTTTTCCTGCATCTAGCCTGTTCAATCCCTCAAGAATTGTACATGTCCTTGGATGGAGGGGGGGGGGGGGGAGGGGGGGGGGGGGGGGGGGGGGAAAGGGGCAGGGGTCACATGTGTAGTTTATGGAGGTGGATATAGTTGGTGTCCCCTGCACATTCCCACACTCCACACCAACCATCCTACCCCATCAGTAGTCTTGTCCAAGGTCCCAGGGAGATGAGTGTGTGTTGACTCAATGGATTGGGAGAAGCAAGGACATGGTGTTCCAGTTTTCAACAGTGCTGGCTTGCATTCCACTGTATTCTGAAAAATATATACATTTGTTTTTGTTTTACAAATGTCTTGGGACAATTATTGTTCTGTAACAATTGGCACATTGCAGAGGGCTTGTTGCAGCCCAAATCATGCATTGGTCTCATATCCGAAATTCCTACTTGCTCCCCCCCCCCCCCCCCCCCCCCCCCCCCCCCCCCCCCCCGTCCAAATTCAAGATTCAAGCCTAGCTTAAACCCCTCAACTCCGACCTCAGGGTTCAGAGAGCCGTAGAAACGTGGAAGAGTCACAAGTTCATAGGTTATAGGAGTAGAATCAGGCCATGCTGTCCGTCAAGTCTACTCCGCCATTCAATCACGGCTGATCTATCTCTCCCTCTCAACCCCATTCTCCTGCCTTCTCCCCATAACCCCTGACACCTGTTCTGATCAAGAATCTTTCTATCTCTGCCTGAAAAATATCCATTGACTTGGTCTCCACAGCCTTCTGCCTCGCCTGTAATCTTGCTAATCAGAGCACCTGCATTCTCATTCAAGTTGGCCAAAATATCTCGGATCCACACAAGCCTTTAGGAGCAATACACCGTAGCAGTCATCATCGGCGCCATCTTGAATTCATCATCTCCAAGGACCTTAAGTGGGAGGGGCACCATCGACTCCGCAGTCAAGAAGGCACAACAGAGGATGTACTTCCTGTGGCAGCTGAGGAAGCACAATCTGCCACAGGCAACGATGGTCCAATTCTACACGGCCATCGTAGAGTCTGTTCTCACCTTCTCCATCGTGGTCTGGTTTGGCTCAGCCACCAAGCACGACATCCAGAGGCTGCAGTGAATTGTTCGATCAGCAGAGAAGATTATTGGCTGCAACCTTCCCTCCATTGACGAACTGTACACTGCAAGGGCCAGGAAGCGAGCGGGCAAGATCATCTCTCACCCCTCTCACCCTGGCCACAAACTCTTTGAATCACTTCCCTCTAGAAGGCGACTCCGGACTGTCAAAGCTGCCACAGCCATCATCTACTCAACAACCAAAAATCTGCAGCCTCCATTTGATCTGGTATTTTGTTGGTTCACATGTTTGATCAATGGTGTTTTATTATTAATGTTTAGTGTTTTTTGAGTCATTCCTAACTGTCACTGTATGTCATGTTGTCACTTGCGGGCGGAGCACCAAGGCAAATTCCTTGTATGTGAATCCTTGGCCAATAAACTTATTCATAACCTTCATAAAACTTAACTCTCTGGACTATGATTTGCATCAGCAGTAACTGAATGAACTGAACATAGAATATTGGCATTAGAAACATAGGAACGGTCAGAGTGAGCCCAGATGCAACTTGGAAGAACAGCACCTCATATTTCACTTGGGCAGCTTACAACTTGATTCTACATTCAAGTGACCCTTGCAACCCCTCTCTCCCCGACCCTCCCCTGCCATAGTCGTTGTGGTAGTTTCATTGTCCTCCCGTTGAGTTTCATTGTCTGCATAACTCGTCATCTCCTTCCCCACAATGGACCAATGTGCAGGAAGGAACTGCAGGTGCAGGTTTAAACTGACGATAGACACAAAATGCTGGAGTAACTCAGCGGGGCAGGCAGCATCTCTGGGGAGAAGGAATGGGCGACGTTTCGGGTCGAGACCCTTCTTCAGTCCCGAATGGACCATTATCCGTGGTTCAATCTTATTGAAACATATAAGATTATTAAGGGTTTGGACACGCTGGAGGCAGGAAACATGTTCCCGATGTTGGGGGAGTCCAGAACCAGGGGCCACACAGTTTAAGAATAAGGGGTAAGCCATTTAGAACGGAGACGAGGAAACACTTTTTCACACAGAGAGTGGTGAGTCTGTGGAATTCTCTGCCTTAGAGGGCGGTGGAGGCCGGTTTTCTGGATACTTTCAAGAGAGAGCTAGATAGGGCTCTTAAAGATAGTGGAGTCAGGGGATATAGGGAGAAGGCAGGAACGGGGTACTGATTGGGGATGAACAGCCATGATCACATTGAATGGCGGTGCTGGCTCGAAGGGCCGAATGGCCTCTACTCCTGCACCTGTTGTCTATTGTCTATTGGGACCCGAAACATCACCTATTCATTGTCTCCAGTGATGCTGCCTAACCTGCTGAGTTACGCCAGCTCTTCGAATCTATCTTCAGTGTAAACCAGCATCTGCACGGGCAGCACGCTGGCACAGCGGTAGAGTTGCTGCCTCACAGCTCCAGAGACCCAGGTTCGATCCTGACCACGGGTGCTGTCTGTACGGAGTTTGTACGTCCTCCCAGTTTCCTCCGAGAGCTTCGGTTTCCTCTCGCATATATTGTCTTTCTGCCGAAAGGTCAGCATGCAACAAAAAGCTTTTCACTGTACCTCGGTACACGTGACATTACACTGAACTGAGTGTGTGTGTGTGTGTGTGTGTGTGTGTGTGTGTGTGTGTGTGCGTGTGTGCGTGCGTGCGTGCGTGCGTGCGTGTGTGTGTGTGTGTGCGTGTGTGTGTAGGGTAGTATTAATGTGCGTGGATCGCTGGTCGGTGTGGACTCGGTGGGCCAAAGGGGCCTGTTTGATTCATAGCAAAAGGATTTCTGAACTAGGACCAGGGAGGTTCTAATGCAGTTGTACAGGGTCTTGGTGAGACCACACCTGGAGTATTGCGTACAGTTTGGTCTCCAAATCTGAGGAAGGACATTATTGCCATAGAGGGAGTACAGAGACGGTTCACCAGACTGATTCCTGGGATGTCAGGACTGTCTTATGAAGAAAGACTGGATAGACTTGGTTTATACTCGCTAGAATTTAGGAGATTGAGAGGGGATCTTATAGAAACTTACAAAATTCTTAAGGGGTTGGACAGGCTAGATGCAGGAAGATTGTTCCCGATGTTGGGGAAGTCCAGGACAAGGGGTCACAGCTTAAGGATAAGGGGGAAATCCTTTAAAACCGAGATGAGGAGAACTTTTTTTCACACAGAGACTGGTGAATCTCTGGAACTCTCTGCCACAGAGGGTAGTTGAGGCCAGTTCATTGGCTATATTTAAGAGGGAGTTAGATGTGGCCCTTGCGGCTAAGGGGATCAGGGGGTATGGAGAGAAGGCAGGTACGGGATACTGAGTTGGATGATCAGCCATGATCATATTGAATGGCGGTGCAGGCTCGAAGGGTCGAATGGCCTACTCCTGCACCTATTTTCTATGTTTCAATGTTTCTATGTTTCCGCACTGTATCTCTAAACTAAAATCTGCAGTTCAGTTGCCTGAATGCCCGACATGATATCTAATTGCTGTAACACATTCTGGACAGGAGGGGGCGATGCTGACCGCTTTTTCCACCCACAGCCTGTCCCAGAATTGGTGGGGAAACAGCTAAATAACTTCAACTTTCCCCCAAAAAAATGTCCCTCAGCTCAGCTAGGGAGCAGCATAGCCAAACCAAACCTGCCCTGCCGACATTAACATTCATGCTGAACTGTCGGGCATTTCCACCCATGGAACCTTGCACTGATCAAGAGAGCAGAGGTGTCGGGAGGAACTGCAGGTGCTGGTTTAAACCGCAGAAAGACACAAAATGCTGGAGTAACTCAACTGACCAGTCGAGATACACCAGCTTAAGGGCCTGTCCCACTGTCACGAGGTAATTCACAAATTCTCCCGAGTTTTCCCCTTGATTCAAACTTGCAGAATGTTCGTAGCAAGTCCGTAGGAGTCCGTAGATATATCGTAGCGGCTCGCTACACCAGCCGTAGGTACTGGCGGCATCAGGTACGTCGGGACGTTTTTCCCAGCCCGATGAAAAATGTCCACGATGAAAAAGATCGTCGCTATGAAAGAAATTGCAACTTTTTACTCGTCGTTAGTCCGTGGGCAGGCGGTCGGAGGCGGTGAGGGTAGTTGTATACAGCCGTGGGTACGCGTGGATATTTGTGGGTACCCGTAGCTCGGCAGCTGGACAGAGAAACAAAGTCCACATCAGCACGTGACCTCTGTCACTCCAGTTCGGATGCATATTTGTGGAAGATCGTAGGAGTTCGTAGATTCATCACAGTATGGTATGGCAACTGCTCTGTCTCCGACCGGAAGGCACTGTAGAGGGTGGTGAAAATTGCCCAACGCATCACCGGTTCCTCGCTCCCCTCCATTGAGTCTGTCCAAAGCAAGCGTTGTCTGCGGAGGGCGCTCAGCATCGCCAAGGACTGCTCTCACCCCAACCATGGACTGTTTACCCTCCTACCATCCGGGAGGCGCTACAGGTCTCTCCGTTGCCGAACCAGCAGGTCCAGGAACAGCTTCTTTCCGGCGGCTGTCACTCTACTAAACAACGTACCTCGGTGACTGCCAATCACCACCCCCCCCCGGACACTTATTATTAATTATTCAAATCATTTGCTATGTCGCTCTTCCAGGGAGATGCTAAATACATTTCGTTGTCTCTGTACTGTACACTGACAATGACAATTAAAATTGAATCTGAATCTGAATCTGAATCTGAATATGAATCTGAATTAGCAAATGTTGATTTTTTTTGGTTAGGTCCCATAAACTCGGCAGAGGTCTTGGATTAAGTTGTGAAAGTGGGACAGGCTTTCTACGGACTTGCTACGGACTTGCTACAATCTTTCCCATCCCACCTTGTGCCTCTGATTTAAAGTTTACTTGAAGCCTCCACAATAATTCCCCAGCTTAGTCCCAGCGTGGGTTTCAATTCCACAGCTTTGCATTGGTGTTGGAGGGGAGGATGCTACTCAAACTGCGGAGCATCCTGGACAATACAGCTCACCCCCCTCCGTGACACACTGGTCAGCCTGAAGAGCACCTTCAGCAACAGGCTGGTTCCACCAAGATACAGCACAGAACGCCACAGGAGTTAGAAACATAGAAACATAGAAATTAGGTGCAGGAGTAGGCCATTCGGCCCTTCGAGCCTGCACTGCCATTCAATATGATCATGACTGATCATCCAACTCAGTATCCCTTACCTGCCTTCTCTCCATACCCCCTGATCCCCTTAGCCACAAGGGCCACATCTAACTCCCTCTTAAATATAGCCAATGAACTGGCCTCAACTACCCTCTGTGGCAGAGAGTTCCAGAGATTCACCACTCTCTGTGTGAAAAAAAGTTCTTCTCATCTCGGTTTTAAAGGATTTCCCCCTTATCCTTAAGCTGTGACCCCTTGTCCTGGACTTCCCCAACATCGGGAGCAATCTTCCTGCATCTAGCCTGTCCAACCCCTTAAGAATTTTGTAAGTTTCTATAAGATCCCCTCTCAATCTCCTAAATTCTAGAGGGTATAAACCAAGTCTATCCAGTCTTTCTTCATAAGACAGTTCTGACATCCCAGGAATCAGTCTGGTGAACCTTCTCTGCACTCCCTCTATGGCAATAATGTCCTTCCTTAGATTAGGAGACCAAAACTGTACACAATACTCCAGGTGTGGTCTCACCAAGACCCTGTACAACTGCAGTAGAACCTCCCTGCTCCTATACTCAAATCCTTTACAATTCCTGTACAATTCCTCCCCCTTCTGTCGTGGGGTAGACTGATTCCCCCCCCCCCCTAGACCCCCCTCCCCCCCCCCCCCCCCCCCAATATTTGCACATCCCCAATTCTTTCCACTCGGCACTTTAATTTCATGTTTCATGTATCTTGAGTTTTTCTGACTGTTAGACAATAGACGATAGACAATAGGTGCAGGAGGAGGCCATTCGGCCCTTCGGGCCAGCACCGCCATTCAATGTGATCATGGCTGCCTTCTCCCCATATTCCCTGACTCCGCTATTTTTAAGAGCCCTATCTGGCTCTCTTTTGAAAGCATCCAGAGAACCTGCCTCCACCGCCCTCTGAGGCAGAGAATTCCACAGACTCACCACTTCCTCAGGCATTCAGAGTGTCTCCGAGGATCCTCCAGTGCTTCTACGCACCGGCGGTGGAAAGCATCTTGTCCGGAAATATTACAATCTGGTTTGGGAATTGCTCTGCCAAGGACAAGAAGGCTCTGCAGAGAGCAGTGCGTTCAGCCGAACGCACTATGGGAACTTCACTTGCCCCCCTGCAGGAACTATACATCAGGAGGTGCAACTACAGAGCCAATAATATCATGAGAGACCCCTTCCACCCCTGCAATGGACTGTTCCAGCTGCTGCAGTCAGGCAAACGCCTCCGTTGCCATGCGGTGAGAACGGAGAGGTTGAGAAGGGGTTTCTTCCCAGAGGCATTCGGACTGTAAACGCCTATCTCACCAGGGACTAACTATACTGAACGTTTTTCCTTCCATTATTTAATATGTAAAAGAATATGTGTGTTATGATTGTGTTTATAGTTTGTTTGGTTGTTTGTTTGTTTGTCTTTTTGCACAAAGTCCGCGAGCATTGCCACTTTCATTTCACTGCACATCTCGTATGTGTATGTGACAAATAGACTTGACTTGACTTGACTCTCTGTGATCAATTTCCCTCCTGGGATCAATAAAGTCTATCGTACCATATCATATCGTATCATAATCGCATTTCTATTCTCTGACCAGCAGAGGCCACCATTCATAATCTGAAACTCTTTGGACAATGTGGTCTGAATCATGTACCTGTCCAAGTGCCTTATAACTGCTGTTATAGTCCGTGTCTCACCTACTTCATCTGGCAGCTCCATCCCTCCACCCACCACCCTGTGGTCCAACGAAAGTAATACAGCAATGTTGTTACAGGAATCAAATCAGTCAACAGATACTACAATTAGAGTCATATTAGATTAGTCATACAATGTGATACAGCGTGGAAACAAGCCCCTCGTCCCAACTTGCCCACACAGGCCAACATGTCATAGAAACATAGAAACATAGAAACATAGAAACATAGAAATTAGGTGCAGGAGTAGGCCATTCGGCCCTTCGAGCCTGCACCGCCATTCAATATGATCATGGCTGATCATCCAACTCAGTATCCCGTACCTGCCTTCTCTCCATACCCCCTGATCCCCTTAGCCACAAGGGCCCACATCTAACTCCCTCTTAAATATAGCCAATGAACTGGCCTCAACTACCCTCTGCGGCAGAGAGTTCCAGAGATTCACCACTCTCTGTGTGAAAAAGGTTCTTCTCATCTCGGTTTTAAAGGATTTCCCCCTTATCCTTAAGCTGTGACCCCTTGTCCTGGACTTCCCCAACATCGGGAACAATCTTCCTGCATCTAGCCTGTCCAACCCCTTAAGACTTTTGTGAGTTTCTATAAGATCCCCTCTCAATCTCCTAAATTCTAGAGAGTATAAACCAAGTCTATCCAGTCTTTCTTCATGACAGTCCTGACATCCCAGGAATCAGCTACACTAGTCCCAGCTACACTAGTCCCACCTGCCTGATATGGATATGAGGTCCATATCCCTCCAAACCCCGACCTTGTCTGAAGAAGGGTCTCGACCCGAAACGTCATCCATTATTTTCCCCAGGGATGTTGCCTGACTTGCTGAGTTGCTCCAGCACTTTGTGTCTATCTTTGGTATAAACCAGCACCTGTAGTTCCTTGTGTTTAAGAAGGAACTGCAGATGCTGGAGAATCGAAGGTACACAAGAAGGCTGGAGAAACTCAGCGGGTGCAGCAGCATCTATGGAGCGAAGGAAATAGGCAACGTTTCGGGCCGAAACCCAGAAGGGTTTCGGCCCGAAACGTTGCCTATTTCCTTCCTTGTTTCCTTAGTTCAAAGTTTATTTGGTGTTTGTGGTGTTCGATAGCCTGATGGTTGTTGGGAAGGAGTGAAAGATACTTTGTGGCAAGTGAAATTATTTGGCTGTTTTTTTGGTGTTGCCCGTGAATCTTTCATTACAAGAATCATTTTCTATTTTGCTGTGAAACCTTCATTATTTCCGTTGACACTAGGTGGAGCTTCCAGTGCTGCCGTGCTGGTTCTGGCAGTCAAACTGATCACGGGCAGAGCCTGCAGATGATAAATCGCAGTGCACATTGGTAAGGGCGGCAGGGTGGCGCAGCGGTAGAATCTCTGCCTCGCAGCGCCAGAGACCCTGGTTCAATCCTGACTACGGGTGCTGTCTGTACGGAGTTTGCACGTTCTCCCCGTGACCTGGTGGGGTTTCTCCAGGTGCTCCGGTTTCCTCCCACACTTCAAAACAAGAGTCAAGAGTGTTTTATGTCCTAGATCGGACAATGGAATTCCTACTTGCAGCAGCACAACAGAATGTGTAAACATCCTTCTTCTTAGGCTCCCTTCGGTCGTGGCTGACCAGGGGTGTCTCCAGGGAGCTATTCCCTATATGGAGGACGCCTGTGCGGGACTTTGTTTAACGTGGGCAGACTGGTGCACAGACGGCCACCCCATGGTCCTTGACAGATCTGGGTCAGGATCCAGTGGCGTGGAGTCCAAGACGACCGGAGACCCTTTTCTGCCGCAGCCTTCATCCGCCTTCCCAGCCGTCGTGACGCTCCACTAAGGTCAGCCATCGTCCTCCGCCTGTTCCACCGTTGAGGTCTTGGTTGTAAACATAATACGCTGTAAAAAGGAATTCAGTATGTGTGTATATATATATATATATATATATATATATATATAATATATTGTGTGCAGGTACTATGTTTCCATATTATGTTATGCTGCTGCATGAATGTCATTGTCCAGTCTTGGATGTATGACATCAAAACATATGTGCACACACACGTACATACGTACACACGTACACAGTCTGAAGAAAGGTCTCAACCCGAAACGTCACCCTATTCCTTCTCTCCAGAGATGCTGCCTGTCCCGCTGAGTTACTCCAGCTTTTTGTGTCTACCCACGTACACACATGCACACATGCACACACACGTACACACACATGTACACACACGTGTACACACACACATACACACAACGACACACACACACATGTACATACACACGTACGCACACACATATGCACATGTACACATGACACGCGCACACACATGTACACACACACATACACACAACGACACACGCACACACATGTACACACACATGTACACACACATACACACAACACACACACACACACATGTACACACACACACACATACACACACATGTACACACACACACACATATATACACACACATATGTACACACACATGTACACACACATGTACACACACACATGTACACGCACACGCACAAATATATATATTTTATATATATACATAAATATCTATATTACTAAAAGTCTGATCTTGACCACTTCCTGTTGTTCTGTATATTGATTTTATACAAACTCATGGGGGTGGGAGTGGGAGCGTCTACCTTCCCGTGCAGGTCTATAGCAGATGCCCACTGCCCAGATATATACCTGTATATATATATAGTGTAACTTGTCCCTGGTGTGTGGGACAATGCTAGTGTACAGGGCGATCGCTGGTCGGCGTGGACTCGATGGGCTGAAGGGCCTGTTTGCACGCTACAGTGAAGTTTACTTGTCACATCTATCCGAGCCGGTTTGGCAGCGCCACGCTAACGGTGGCCGCATTTACACAAACCACCAGGGCGATTGGCTTGGGGAATAGAAATATCAAACCTGTGACATGCTGAAGACTGAGTCCTTGCTCGGTAGTCGACTACAGCAGCCCTCCCTTGGCAAGCTGCAGGGAAAGCTTACCTTACTGCTGGCACCTGTTCAATAAGCCAGGCAGCGCTATGATCAGTGGACTGGATAACGCTGTGAACTTTGTGCCAACATTGCTCGCATGCACCTGTCCTCCTTCATTGTGGTCATATGTGGGGCCGGCTCAGCGGTAGAGTCACTGCCTCACAGCGCCAGAGACCCAGGTTCGATCCTGACCACGGGTAATGTCCGTACAGAGTTTGTACGTTCTCCCCGTGACCTGCGTGGGTTTCCTCCAGGTGCTCCGGTTTCCTCCCACACAATAGGCAACAGGCGCAGGAGTAGGCCATTCAGCTCTTCGAGCCAGCACCGCCATTCACTGTGATCATGGCTGATCATCCCCAATCAGCACCCCGTTCCTGCCTTCTCCCCATATCCCCTGACTCCACTATCTTTTAACAGCCCTATCGAGCTCTCTCTTGAAAGTATCCAGAGAACCGGCCTCCACCGCCCTCTGAGGCAGAGAATTCCACAGACCCACAACTCTCTGTGTGTGAAAAAGTGTTTCCTCGTCTCCGTTCTAAATGGCTTACCCCTTATTCTTAAACTGCAGCCCATGTTTCTGGACTCCCCCAACGTCGGGAACATGTTTCCTGCCTCTAGTGTGGGTTTGTAGATGAATTTGAGCTCTGTAAATTGTGTAGGATATGGATGGAACTAGAATTGATCGACCAATTCACACACGTGCTAAGTTATGCCACATTCATACCCAATCCCTACACACAAGGGGCAACGTAACCAGGGGCCAATTAACCTACAAACCTGCACATCTTTGGTGTGTGGGAGGAAACTGGAGAAAACCCACGTGGTCACAGGGAGGAACCGCTCAAATGACCTTTGATATTTCACGCCAAAGTTTAACTCGGACTATTTAGTTTAGTTTAGTTTAGTTTAGTTTAGAGATACAGCGCAGAAACAGGCCCTTCGGCCCACCGGGTCCATGCCGACCAGCGATCCCCGCACACAAACACTATCCTACACACGCATACGGGACAATTTTTACATTTACCAAGCCAGCATACCTGTACGTCTTTCGAATGCGGGAGGAAACGGAAGATCTCGGAGAAAAGCAACGCGGCTATTTGCAGCAGCTTACGATGCTGTCTAGATTTCTGCTTAAGATCCTGATCAACACTTTTCAAAATTCCAACTGGAACAGCAAACTACTACAAGTATCGAACTGTTCCATGTTTATATAGAAATGTAAAACATGGGTGCAGGAGTAGGCCATTCGGCCTTTCGAGCCTGCACCGCCATTCAATGTGATCACGGCTGATCATTCAAAATCAGTAACTCGTTCCTGCTGTTTCCCCATATCCCTTGATTCCTTTAGCCCCAAGCTAACTCCCTCTTGAAAACATCCAGTGAATTGGCCTCCACTGCCTTCTGTGGCAGAGAATTCCACAAATTCACAACTCTCTGTGGACTCACTGTGGTGGATGTTAATATGTGTTTATTGTTGTTTTATTGTATTGTATTATATGTATGACTGCTGCAATTTCATTCAGACTTCGGTCTGAATGACAATAAAAGGCTATCTATCTATCTATCTATCTCTGGGTGAAAAGGTTTATCCACATCTCAGTCCTAAATGGCCGACCCCTTATACTTGAACAGCGACCCCTGGCTCTGGATCACTTTTTGCGCATCTAGCCTGTCCAATCCCTGAAGAATTTTATATGTTTCCATAATTCTAATTATGGAAACATGGACTTATGGAATTCTATTAATTATGGAATTCATAGAATTATAGGAAATCCTATTACAATTGCATAACCTTGTGGATATGCAAGGAACTGCAGATGCCGGAAACCTGAGTAAAAGACAAAGTGCTGGAGTAACTCAGCGGGTCAGGCAGCAACAGTGAAGAAGATGGATTGGAGATGTTTTGGGTCGGGACCATTCTGCGGCCTCTCCACTCACAGTTCAAGCTATTTCTCTCTCCTCTCTTCTCCCGTCAGGCAGAAAATACAAAAGCTTGAAAACCTGTACCACCAGATTCCCGATCTTCCAACCTATCTTGTTGCGGCCTTGCACTTTTTTTTTGCATTTGCACTTTCTCTGCACGACATTCGGCAGTCTTGTTTATTTTCTATTTTGCACCACTGATGTACTTGCGTTGCCATGACCTGGCCTGACCCGAAACGTCACCTATCCACGTTCACCAGAGATGCTGCCTGACCCGCTGAGTTACTCCAGCACTTTGTGTTCATGTTTTGTCAACCAGCATCTGCAGTTACTTCTTTCTCTGTCTTTGCCAGTGGCTTGGATCTTTTTATTGTCATAGTCACACCGCGTGGAAACAGGCCCTTTGGCCCATCTTGCCCATGCTGACCAACGTGCCCCAGCTACATTAGTTTCAGTTTCAGTTTAGGTTTCAGTTTAGTTTATTGTCACGTGTACCGAGGTACAGTGAAAAGTTTTGTTGCATGCTAACCAGTCAGCAGAAAGACAATACAAGATTACAATTGATCCATTCACAGTGATAAGGGAATCCTCCAGTGCTTCTACGCAGCGGCGGTGGAAAGCATCTTGTCCGGGAATATTACCATCTGGTTTGGGAATTGCTCTGCCAAGGACAAGAAGGCTCTGCAGAGAGTAATGCGTTCGGCCGAACGCACTATGGGAACTTCACTCACCCCCCCTGCAGGAATTATACAACAGGAAGTGCAACTCCAGAGCAAATAAAATCATGGGAGACCCCTTCCACCCCTGCAATGGACTGTTCCAGCTGCTACGGTCAGGCAAATGCCTCCGTTGCCATGCGGTGAGAACGGAGAGGTTGAGAAGGAGTTTCTTCCCAGAGGCAATTCGGACTGTAAACGCCTATCTCACCAGGGACTAACTCTACTGAACGTTTTTCCTTCCATTATTTATTATGTAAAAGAATATGTGTGTTATGATTGTGTTTATAATTTGTTTGGTTGTTTTGTTGTTTGTCTTTTGCACAAAAGTCCGCGAGCATTGCCACTTTCATTTCACTGCACATCTCGTATGTGTATGTGACAAATAAACTTGACTTGACTTGACTTGACTTGATTTTAGTATAAGGTAAAGCCACAAAGTCCGATCAAGGATAGTCCAAGGGTCACCAATGAGGTAGATAGTAGTTCAGGACCGCTCTCAGGTTGTGGTGGGATGGTTCAGTTGCCTGATAACAGTTGGGAAGAAACTGCCCCTGAATCTGGAGGTGTGCGTTTTCACACTTCTGTACTTCTTGCCCGATGGGAGAGGGGAGAAGAGGGAGTGGCCGGGGTGCGACTGGTCCTTGATGATGCTGCTGGCCTTGCCGGGGCAGCGTGAGGTGTAGACGGAGTCAATGGAAGGGAGGTTGGTTTGTGTGATGGTCCGGGCTGTGTCCGCAATTCCGTGCGTAAAGGGCCTGTCCCACTTGGCGACTGCCGGCGTCATATCAGTATCGCCAAAAGACTTTGAACATTTCAAAACCCAGCGGCGACAAAATAAAATGTTGTGACACTTGAAAAAAACGGTGCGTGTCAATACGTCATCACGCCACTTCACGCTGCGAATTTTTCGGTGACCTGATACGTCAGATTAATTATGCCGGCAGTCGATGAAAAAAAACGGCAAGTGGGACAGTCTCTTTAGTCAAAGTTACGCAAAAATGCTGGAGAAACTCAGCGGGTGCAGCAGCATCTATGGAGCGAAGGAAATAGGCAACGTTTTGGGCCGAAACCCTTCCTAGAAACATAGAAACATAGAAATTAGGTGCAGGAGTAGAGGCCATTCGGCCCTTCGAGCCTGCACCGCCATTCAATATGATCATGGCTGATCATCCAACTCAGTATCCCGTACCTGCCTTCTCTCCATACCCTCTGATCCCCCTAGCCACAAGGGCCACATCTAACTCCCTCTTAAATATAGCCAATGAACTGGCCTCGACTACCCTCTGTGGCAGAGAGTTCCAGAGATTCACCACTCTCTGTGTGAAAAAAGTTCTTCTCATCTCGGTTTTAAAGGATTTCCCCCTTATCCTTAAGCTGTGACCCCTTGTCCTGGACTTCCCCAACATCGGAAGCAATCTTCCTGCATCTAGCCTGTCCAACCCCTTAAGAATTTTGTAAGTTTCTATAAGATCCCCTCTCAATCTCCTAAATTCTAGAGAGTATAAACCAAGTCTATCCAGTCTTTCTTCATAAGACAGTCCTGACATCCCAGGAATCAGTCTGGTGAACCTTCTCTGCACTCCCTCTATGGCAATAATGTCCTTCCTCAGATTAGGAGACCAAAACTGCACGCAACACTCCAGGTGTGGTCTCACCAAGACCCTGTACAACTGCAGCAGAACCTCCCTGCTCCTATACTCAAATCCTTTTGCTATGAAAGCTAACATACCATTCGCTTTTTTCACTGCCTGCTGCACCTGCATGCCTACTTTCAATGACTGGTGTACCATGACACCCACGTCTCGCTGCATCTCCTCTTTTCCCAGTCGGCCACCATTCAGATAATAGTCTGCTTTCCTGTTTTTGCCACCAAAATGGATAACCTCACATTTATCCACATTATACTGCATCTGCCAAACATTTGCCCACTCACCCAGCCTATCCAAGTCACCTTGCAGTCTCCTAGCATCCTCCTCATAGCTAACACTGCCCCCCAGCTTAGTGTCATCCACAAACTTGGAGATGTTGCATTCAATTCCCTCGTCCAGATCATTAATATATATTGTAAATAGCTGGGGTCCCAGCACTGAGCCTTGCGGTACCCCACTAGTCACTGCCTGCCATTGTGAAAAGGACCCGTTCACTCCTACTCTTTGCTTCCTGTCTGCTAGCCAGTTCTCTATCCACATCAATACTGAACCCCCAATACCGTGTGAAGAAAGGAAAAAGGAGGAGGAGGAGCCCGAGAGCTGAGGGATGAGAGGAGACAGCAAGGGCTAACAAAACTGGGAGAATTCAATGTTCATGCCCGCAGGATGCAGACTCCCCAAGCGGAATATGAGGTGCTGTTCCTCCAATTTCCGGTGTTGCTTGCTCTGGCCATGGAGGAGACCCAGGACAGAGAGGTCGGAGACGGTGGGAGGGGGAGTTGAAGTGCTGAGCCACCGGGAGGTCAGGTTGGTTATTGCGGACCGAGCGGAGGTGACTTTGACTTAAACACCTTTAGTCAAAGTATTTGCCGGAAGTGGGATGAGAACCGAAACCTCCTGTTGGGCTTGCGTGACTGATGAATGACTTGATTCCTTGAGTCGTAGACCAGTCGGCCATCTTGTCAGCCAATGCCTTGTCCAGTACATCCCTAACAAAGATGCTCTTCCATGCCTGGTCACCAATGATTGGCGGTGGAACAGGAAAGAAGCTCGGTGTGGGAGTCCAGAATATACCTCAAGGTCGTAGATTTAAGGTGAGAGGGGCGAAGTTTAAAGATGTACAGATATGATGTGTCACACAGAGGGTGGTGGAGGCAGATATGATAGTGGTGTTCACGAGGCTTTTGGATAGGCACATGGAAATGCGCGGAATGGCAGGATATGGATTATGTACTGGTGGATGAGATAGTCTCAGCATCATGTTCGGCACCAACTGTGGGCTGAAGGGCCTGTTCTAGTGCTGTTCATGTCTATGTTTAGTTTAATTTAGAGCTAAAGCGCGGAACATAGATACATAGAAACATAGAAAATAGGTGCAGGAGGAGGCCATTCGGCCCTTCGAGCCAGCACCGCCATTCATTGTGATCATGGTTGATCATCCAACTCAGTATCCTGTACCTGCCTTCTCCCCATATCCCTTGACTCCACTAGCCCCTAGAGCTCTATCTAACTCTCTCTTAAATCCATCCAGTGATTTGGCCACTGCCCTATGTGGCAAGGAATTCCACAAATTCCAGGCCCTTCGGCCCACCAAGTCCACACTGACCAGCTAGTATTCTATCCCCCCCTAGAATGGTTCTGTCCTACACACACTAGGGACAATTTACAATTTGACAGAAACATAGAAACATAGAAAATAGGTGCAGGAGTAGGCCATTCGGCCCTTCGAGCCTGCACCGCCATTCAATATGATCATGGCTGATCATCCAACTCAGTATCCTGTACCTGCCTTCTCTCCATACCCCTTGATTACTTTAGCCACAAGGGCCACATCTAACTCCCTCTTAAATATAGCCAATGAACTGGCCTCAACTACCTTCTGTGGCAGAGAATTCCAGAGATTCACCACACTCTGTGTGAAAAAAGTTCTTCTCATCTCGGTTTTAAAGGATTTCCCCCTTATCCTTAAACTGTGAGCCCTTGTTCTGGACTTCCCCAACATCGGGAACAATCTTCCTGCATCTAGCCTGTCCAACCCCTTAAGAATTTTGTAAGTTTCTATAAGATCCCCCCTCACTCTTCTAAATTCTAACGAGCACAAGCCGAGTCTATCCAGTCTTTCTTCATATGAAAGTCCTGACATCCCAGGAATCAGTCTGGTGAATCTTCTCTGTACTCCCTCTATGGCAAGAATGTCTTTCCTCAGATTTGGAATCAGTCTGGTGAACATGAACGTTATTCTATCTGAAGGTAGACAAAAATGCTGGAGGAACTCAGCGGGTGCAGCAGCATCTATGGAGCGAAGGAAATAGGCAACGTTTCGGGCCGAAACCCGGAAGGGTTTCGGCCCGAAATGTTGCCTATTTCCTTCGCTCCATAGATTTCTATTGCCTATTTCCTTCACTCCATAGATTTCTATTGCCTATTTCCTTCGCTCCATAGATTTCTATTGCCTATTTCCTTCACTCCTTCGCACCCGCTGAGTTCCTCCAGCATTTCTGTGTGCCTTCGCTTTTCCAGCATCTGCAGTTCCTTCTTCAATTGATCAGCCATGATCGCATTGAATGGCGGTGCAGGCTCGAAGGGCCGAATGGCCTACTCCTGCACCTATTTTCTATGTTTCTACGTTTCTACGTAACACTTATTCCATCCGTACTCAGTTATCAGTTTATTTATTGATTGCTAATCATTGGGTTCCAACAGGTTGTCTTCCAGAATGCAAACCCCATAATATTGGCACAGCTGGAAATATCCCAGTCAGAGCAAGGTCTCTGTCTCTCTCTGTCTCTCTCTCCCCCCCCTTACTTCTCTAATAACAGGCTTAGTGCAGTTCGCCTGTGAAAAAAATCACTCATCATTGTGTTCAATCAAGCGGGCTTTCATCGCTGGCTGTCACCAAGTGAAAACAATCGCCTTGCCCTCTGTCCCTGGTGATTACAGCCCTATTAACAGAGGCTGCCAGCACCTCCGATGCTTGATTGCGCAGTTCTCTCCGAGCCCCCCCCCCCCCCCCCCCCGGAGGCAGGTTAACCCCCAAAGCTGACGTGCGTGTCCTCCCAGCGGCAAAAAAAAACGAACGAAACCTCCGCCTGCCCCCCCACGCACTGCGGTGAAAAAATCCTCCGACGATCACTATGTCACTCACGGGAAATATACATAGCGGGGAGGGAAAAAAAACCAAAAAACCTGCGTCATATTCCATCGCACTTCGCCTTTGTAGATTAGCGCCAATCACTTTGATGAAGAGAAAAAGAGTTGGGAAAAGAAATGGAAATTCCTGATACCAAATTCTCACAGCCTCTCCCTTATCTCCGCCAGACAGAACCCCTCATTTCTTTAGCAGCTCGAAAGGCTTTGTTAAAATGCCACAGCCATTCTCATCTGTGTGTGACACTTTGCTACCAACTAACCCGATTCAATGGAATTAAAACTCATTTCGGTATCAAGTATCTCACTATAACATTTCCCATTTAGTCAAAAATCAGCAGCCTGCACAATAACGCTGTGAGTCATTTAGATTTTCCTACCTTGACATTGAATACCGACATTTTCGGGGGCATTGCCAGCGCGTTCCAGTATTCAATTAGACCGTTGCCGATCTATCCTGCCGATCCATTTACTCCCCCTTTCCCCTGGTCTACGTACCCCAACTAAACTCCAGCAGACCCCCTGCTGAAACCTTCAGTTGACCTGTACCTTCACAGGCCTTTTCTTTAAGCCACATTTGATGTTCCAGATTTCATCTCTGAGCTTCCTGGCGCCATTTCCGAAGTGAGTAAGTAAGTGAGTTTATTGGCCAAGTATTCACATACAAGGAATTTGCCTTGGTGCTCCGCCCACATGTAACAACATGACATACAGTGACAGCTACGAATGACTCAGAAAACACTAAACATTAACAATAATAAAACATTCATGATAAAACACCATTGACCAAGCATGTGGACCAATAAAATACCAGATCAAAGGGAGGCTACAGATTTTTGGCTGTTGAGTAGAGCGACTACTCGTGCTTTCATGTCTGGCTGTGGCAGCTTTGACAGTCCGGAGTCGCCTTCCAGAGGGAAGTGATTCAAAGAGTTTGTGGCCAGGGTGAGAGGGGTCAGAGATGATCTTGCCTGCTCGCTTCCTGGCCCTTGCAGTGTACAGTTCGTCAATGGAGGGAAGGTTGCAGCCAATAACCTTCTCTGCTGATCGGATGATTCGCTGCAGCCTCGTGCTTGGTGGCTGAGCCAAACCAGACAATGATGGCATTTCGCTGTCATTCTAGAACGACGTGCCTTGTTCTGGATTCCTCTGCCACTGAATCCATTTAACATGTTAAAAACACCATGGAGTCAGGCAGCGTGGAAACAGGCCCTTCGGCCCAACTTGCCCACACCGGCCAACATGTCCCAGCTACACTAGTCCCACCTGCCTGCGTTTGGTCCATATCCCTCCAAACCTGTCCTATCCTTGTAGCTGTATAACTGTTGCGATAGTCCCTGCGTTAACCATCTCCTCTGGCAGCTCGTTCCATGCACCCACCCACCACCCTTTGTGATTCAATCATGCTGCAATCTTCTAAAGTGATCTCATCTAATCTCTGACATCACCTTTTGGCACATTGGCCATCATCGGTCAGAGTATTGAGTACAGAGGTCGGGAGGTCATGTTGCAGTTGCATAAGACGTTGGTGAGACCGCATTTAGAGTATTGTGTTCAGTTCCGGGCGCCATTTTAGAGGAAAGACGTAAATTTTGAAAGATTTACGAGGATGTTGCCAGGATTAGAGGGTGTGAGCTACAGGGAGAGGTCGAGCAGGGCTGGGACGCAATCATAGCAAAAGGATTTGAGTATAGGAGCAGGGAGGTTCTACTGCAGCTGTACAGGGTCTTGGCGAGACCACACCTGGAGTATTGCGTACAGTTTTGGTCTCCTAATCTGAGGAAGGACATTCTTGCCATAGAGGGAGTACAGCGAAGGTTCACCAGACTGATTCCTGGGATGGCAGGACTTTCATATGAAGAAAGACTGGATAGACTCGGCTTGTACTCGCTAGAATTTAGAATATTGAGGGGGGATCTTATAGAAACTTACAAAATTCATAAGGGGTTGGACAGGCTAGATGCAGGAAGATTATTCCTGATGTTGGGGAAGTTCAGAACAAGGGGTCACAGTTTAAGGATAAGGGGGAAGTCTTTTAGGACCGAGATGAGAAAAACATTTTTCACACAGAGAGTGGTGAATCTGTGGAATTCTCTGCACAGAAGGTAGTTGAGGCCACAGTTCATTGGCTATATTTAAGAGGGAGTTAGATGTGGCCCTTGTGGCTAAAGGGATCACGGGGTATGGAGAGACGGCAGGTACGGGATACTGAGTTGGATGATCAGCCATGATCATATTGAATAGCGGTGCAGGCTCAAAGGGCCGAATGGCCTACTCCTGCACCTATTCTCTATGTTTCTATGTTTCTATTCCTTGGAGCGCAGGAGGATGAGGGGTGATCTTATAGAGGTGTACAAAATCTTGAGAGGAATAGATCGGTTAGACACACAGAGTCTCTTGCCCAGAGTAGGTGAATCGAGGACCAGAGGACATAGGTTCAAGGTGAGGGGAGACTCTAAAGAAGTATCTGGCGGTACCTTGGTACACATGATAATAAAGGAACAATTGAAGCACGATCACCCCTCATCCTCCTGGGCTCCAGGGAATAGTATCCCTGGTGTGGTTATAGATATATAACTGATATCGTTACCAGGTCAAAAACGCTTGCTCAGCAATAATTAGTATGTCACTGAAAATTGTTACCCCACGTTCACCTCGACAGCATCTTCTGCTAATGTTTATTGTGTGAATGATACTACAAACGTTGATCGCACGAACTCTGTGTTAATTATATCTGTGAAGATGTTATCAACACACCCTGTCGAGCCGCGGGGATTCACTGACAGCTGCTCGCTGCGGCTGAGACGAGCATCGGTGTCGGAGCTGCGAGTTGGTGGAAGTTCCCCCAGTCGAACGATGTGCGATATTGACACGTTTGTCATCATTACTAGGACATCTTCCATGGGGGGCTATGCCAGATAATGAAGAGACGAATTATTCTGCTATTACTAGTACAATTCAGCTTCATTACTTTACATTTGTTGGTCTAAAATTATACGGAGAGGTGACACGTTTCGTTCTGCGTTTTCATAACATAGAAACATAGAAAATAGGTGCAGGAGTGGAGGCCATTCGGCCCTTCGAGCCTGCACCGCCGTTCAATATGATCATGGCTGATCATCCAACTCAGTATCCCATCCCTGCCCTTTCTCCATACCCCCTGATCCCTTTAGCCACAAGGGCCACATCTCACCCCCTCTTAAATATAGCCAATGAACTGTGGCCTCAACTACCTTCTGTGGCAGAGAATTCCACAGATTCACCACTCTCTGTGTGAAAAATGATTTTCTCATCTCGGTCCTAAAAGATTTCCCCCTTATCCTTAAACTATGACCCCTTGTTCTGGACTTCCCCAACATCGGGAACAATCTTCCTGCATCTAGCCTGTCCAACCCCTTAAGAATTTTGTAAGTTTCTATAAGATCTGCCCTCAATCTTCTAAATTCTAGCGAATACAAGCCGAGTCTATCCAATCTTTCTTCATATGAAAGGCCTGACATCCCAGGAATCAGTCTGGTGAACCTTCTCTGTACTCCCTCTATGGCAAGAATGTCCTTCCTTGACATAACAAGAGGATTTCAGTACAGGACTAAAGAGGTTCTCCTGTAGTTGTATAGGGCTCTGGTGAGACCACATCTGGAGTATTGTGTACAGTTTCTGGCCTCCTAATTTGAGGAAGGACATCCTTGTGATTGAGGCAGTGCAGCGTAGGTTCACGAGATTGATCCCTGGGATGGCGGGACTGTCGTATGAAGAAAGATTGAAAAGACTAGGCTTGTATTCACTGGAGTTTAGAAGGATGAGGGGATATCTTATAGAAACATATAAAATTATAGAAGGACTGGACAAGCTAGATGCAGGAAAAATGTTCCCAATGTTGGACGAGTCCAGAACCAGGGGCTACTGCCTTAGAATAAAGGGGAGGCCATTTAAGACTGAGGTGAGAAAAAAATGTTCACCCAGAGAGTTGTGAATTTGTGGAATTCCCTGCCACAGAGAGCAGTGGAGGCCAAGTCACTGGATGGATTTAAAAGAGAGTTAGATAGAGTTCTAGGGGCTGGTGGAATCAAGGGATATGGGGAGAAGGCAGGCACGGATTATTGATTGGGGACGATCAGCCATGATCGCAATGAATGGCGGTGCTGGCTCGAGGGCCAAATGGCCTCCTCCTGCACCTATTTTCTATGTTTCTATGTTACACTTCAGACTTTAGAGATACAGCACAGCGTGGAGACGGGCCCTTCGGCCCACCGAGTCCGCGCCGACCAGCGATCACCCCGTACAGTAGCGCTATGCTACGCACTGGAGACAATTTACAATTCATAAATTTGGTCGGTGCGGACTCGATGGGCCGAAGGGCCTGTTTCCGCGCTGTATCTCGAAACTAAACTAAACCATGCTATCCGTGTACCCGTCCAAATGTCTTTTAAATGTTGTTATGGGACATGAAACCAGGGCAATAAACGCACGCAGTGTTCCCGATGTTGGGGGAGTCCAGAACCAGGGGTCACAGTTTAAGAATAAGGGGTAAGCCATTTAGAACGGAGACGAGGAAACACTTTTTCTCACAGAGAGTTGTGTGGAGGCCGGTTCTTTGGATACTTAGATAGAGCTTTAGGAGCTAGTGGAGTCAAGGGATATGGGGAGAAGGCAGGCACAGGTTATTGATAGGGGATGATCAGCCATGATCACATTGAATGGCAGTGCTGGCTCGAAGGGCCGAATGGCCTCCTCCTGCACCTATTGTCTATTGTCTATTATCAGTGCTGTGGCTCCTCACGAGATGGCAGGATTGAATCTCTGCTGGATACCAAGTGCTGGAGTAACTCAGCGGGACAGGCAGCATCTCTGGAGAGAAGGAATGGGTGACGTTTCGGGTCGAGACCCTTCTTCAGGCTTGAATCTTTGTATTGTGCATCGGTTTCGAAGCTTATTTGTTTGTCAGATGTGTTTAATTAATCTCATGAGCTGAGCTTGACATTAATTCAGCCCGCTGCTTACAGTAACAATTTGATGGATGGACTCTCATGACCAATGTGTGCTGTGTTGATACCAAGGATGTTGACCTTGTCTGAAGGTTGTGTCACTGAACAGTTGCAGTGGAAGCCGAGGAGACCATTCGCATGCAGTGTTCACGTCCCAGAGAGTCGCGCAGCACAGCAACAGGGCCTTTTGGCCCATCAGACCCCCTGCTAACCCCACTCACCAGCATTGGTTGTGCGATGAGGGGAATGTCGGATTGAGTGTGCACACATGAATCACAATCGCAATAATACTTTATTAGCCAAAGGATGTTTTGCATTTCATTTGTCAAGTCAGTCATACCAATAAAAAGCAACAGAACACACAAACACATTTTAACATAAACATCCACCACAGTGACTCCTCCACATTCCTCACTGTGATGGGAGGTGAAAGAAAAGTTCAATCTCTTCCCTTCTTTGTTCTCCCACGGTCGGGGGCCTCGAGGATTAGGTTGGCTCCCGTAGCCGGCGGGGTTTGAGCCCTCCACATCGGGGCGATCAAGCTCCTGCATCGGGGGGGGGGGGGGGGGGGGGGGGGGGGGGGGGGGGAAATGTCAGCTACCCCGCGCCGGGCGGACGAACACCGTGTCGGGACTGGTCGAACCCTCCGCCACGTTGGAGCTCCCGACATCCACGGCCTCTCCCGAGACTGCGAACTCCCGATGTAAACTCCATGTAAACTGGAGCGATCCCAGGCAAGTGTGTAGGAAGGAGCTACAGATGCTAGCTTACACCAAAGATAGTCACAAAATGCTGGAGTAACTCAGGGGGATATGGGCCAAACTCAGGCAGGTGGGACTAGCGTAGATGCGGCATGTTGGACAGCATGGTCAAGTTGGGCCTGTTTCCACACTGTATCACTCTATGACTCTTCTGCCTGATGGGAGAGAGGAGATTAGACAACAAGTGGTCCTTGACTGCGCTGTCGACTTTCCCGAGGTAACATGAAATAGAGGGGAGGATGATGGGGGGGCATGCTGGTTTGTTGATAGACTGGGCTGTGTCCACAACACTGTGATTCATTACACATACCAAGCTGTGAAGCATTCAGCTTAGATGTCTCCCATTGGGAAAATCGATGTTCTAGGGGACATCTGCAGAAAGTATTAAGTCATTGGAGACATGCCTAGAACATAGAGTGTAGGAATAACTCTGTGGGTCTGGCAGTATCTCTGGAGAACATAGGAAGGTGATGTTTTGGGTCAAGGCCCTTCTTCAAACTGCTTGTTGGGGGACGGGGGATTGGGGGGGGGGGGGGGAGATGGAGGCGAGATGGGGGTGGGACAAAGCCTGGCAAATGATAGGTGGATACAGCTGAGGGAGAGATATGTTGAAGGTTGGTGTTAGTGTTTGATAGGGGATAAGCACAGTGGTGCAGCGGTAGAGTTGCTGCCTCACAGCGCCAGAGACCCGGGTTTGATCCTAACTACGGGTGCTGTCTGTGGAGTTTGTACGTGACAGTGTGGGTTTTCTCCGGGTGCTCCGGTTTCCTCCCACACTCCAAAGACACGCAGGTTTGTAGGTTAATTGGCTTTGGTAAATTGTCCCCTAGTGTGTAGGACAGAACTAGTTTAGTTTAGTTTTGAGATGCAGCGCAGAAACAGGCCCTTCGGCCCACCAAATCCATGCCGACCAACGACCCCCTGCACACTGACACCATCTTACATACTAGGGAGAATTTATCATTTTACTGAATCCAATCAGCATACAAACCTGTACATCTTTGGAGTGTGGGAGGAAACCGGAGCTCCCGGAAAAAACCCACAGATCGCACGAGAACGTACAAACTCCGTACGAACAGCACCCATAGTCAGGATCGAACCCAGGTCTCTGGCGCTGTGAGGCAGCAACTCTACCGCTGCACCAGAGTTGAGTATAGGAGCAAAGAGGTCCTTCTGCAGTTGTACAGGGCCCTGGTGAGACCACACCTGGATAAAGGGGAAATCATTTAAAACCGAGATGAGAAGAACTTTTTTCACGCAGAGAGTGGTGAATCTCTGGAACTCTCTGCCACAGAGGGTAGTTGAGGCCAGTTCATTGGCTATATTTAAGAGGGAGTTAGATGTGGCCCTTGTGGCCAAGGGGATCAGGGGGTATGGAGAGGAGGCAGGTACGGGATACTGAGTTGGATGATCAGCCATGATCATATTGAATGGCGGTGCAGGCTCGAAGGGCCGAATGGCCTACTCCTGCACCTAATTTCTATGTTTCTATGTTTCTATGTATTGTGTGCAGTTTTGGTCTCTAAACTTGAGGAAGGACATTCTTGCTATTGAGGGAGTGCAGCGTAGGTTCACAAGGTTAATTCCCGGGATGGTGGAACTGTCATATGCTGAGAGAATGGAGCAGCTGGGCTTGTACACTCTGGAGTTTAGGATGAGAGGGTATCTTAGTGAAACATATAAGATTGTTAAGGGTTTGGACACGCTGGAGGCAGGAAACATGTTCCCGATGTTGGGGGAGTCCAGAACCAGGGGCCCACAGTTTAAGAATAAGAGGTAAGTCATTTAGAACGGAGACGAGGAAAAACTTTTTCGCACAGAGAGTGGCGAGTCTGTGGAATTCTCTGTCTCAGAGGGCGGTGGAGGCCGGTTCTCTGGATGCTTTCAAGAGAAAGTTAGATAGGGCTCTTAGGGGTAGCGGAGTTAAGGGATATGAGGAGAAGGCAGGAACGGGGGTACTGATTGTGGATGATCAGCCATGATCACAGTGAATGGCGGTGCTGGCTCGAAGGGCCGAATGGCCTACTCCTGCACCCATTGTCTATTGTCTATTGCCACCGTGCCGCCCACTAACTAGTGTGCGGGGATCTTTGGTCGGAGCGGGCTCAGTGGGGCCTAAGGGCCTGTTTCTGTGCTGTATCTCTAAAGCATAAAGCCTAACGTAAACATGCCTCAGTAATATACACAAGTGCTGTGCAAGTCCCATGGAGTGCAGCTGGAGCATAAACAATCGGAGAATAAAATGCAGCCATATAATAATTTTTTACCGGTGAATACTTGTGGAAAGGCAAGGAGGTCCCTGGGCAGGAATAGTTCAAATAGTTGGAATGCTGAATAGGTTTGAATACCTCGTGGGCACTTTGGCTCCCGTTGCTAGTTCCAGGGTGAAGTGCGGCCCAGAATTACACTTGTGCAGTCTACGATCAGTGCTAACTCTCTGGGGCAAAAGCTTCAAATCCCACTCGAAGGACATGAGGGCAAGCGTGACATGGGCCCTTCTTTGTGATGCTGGGATATGTTGCATTAGCCGCATGTTGGCGCAGGTCAATCGCTGCCACACAGCGCCAGAGACCCGGGTTCCATCCTGACCACGGGCGCTGGCTGTACGGAGTGTGCACGTTACCCCGCGACCTGCGTGGGTTTTCTCCGGGTGCTCCGGTTTCCTCCCACACTCGGGTTTGTGGGTTAATTGGCTTCGGTAAAATTGTACATTTTTCCCTAGTGATCCTTCTGAGCCTTCTGAATGTTGTAGCCGGCAGGGCAGTACTGTGCGTATCGCCAACTTGGACAATTTGACATTTATACCAAGCCAATTAACCTGCATACCCGCACGTCTTTGGAGTGTGGGAGGAAACCGAAGATCCCGGAGAAAACCCGCGCAGATCGGGAGAACGTACAAACTCCGTACAGACAGCGCCCGTAGTCGGGATCGAACCCGTGTGTCTGGCGCAGCATTGCAGCAACTTTGCCGCTGCACCACCGTGAGTGTGTGTAGGGTAGTGTTAGTGTGCGGGGGGGGGAGGGTAGCTGGTTGGCGCAGACACGGTGTATCGCTAAAGTCTGAAGCCCAAAGGTGACGTTTCAGGTCGGAACTCTTCTTCCGACCCGAGGTTGTGGGTTACGACCCAAAACGTTATCTATTCCTTCTCTCCGGAGATGCTGCCTGACTCTCTGAGTTACTCCAGCACTTTGTGTCTTTCTTCGATGTAAACCAGCATCTGCAGTTCCTTCCTTCACACTCTCCCACATGTCGGATGTTGGCTTATCCAAGAACAGCCCCTCCCTATCTACTCGCCCCAGTCCCTCTATAATATGTAGACGCAAGGAATTTTTAATTCTGTTTCGAGATACAGCGCGGAAACAGGCCCTTCAGCCCACCGGGTCCACACCGACCAGCGATCGCCCCCCGCACACGATAGTTCCTTGGTATCTCACTTTCTCATCCACTCCCTACACACTAGGAACAATTTACAGAGGGCCGATTAACCCCACAAACCTGCGCGGATTTGGGATGTGGGAAGGGAACCGGAGCGCCCGGAGGAAACCCACGCGGTCACGGGGGGGAGAACGCGCAAACTCCACACAGACAGCACCCGGGGTCGGGATCGAACCTGGGTCCAGAACAAGGGGTCACAGTTTAAGGATAAGGGGGAAATCTTTTAGGACCGAGATGAGCAAAACATTTTTCACACGGAAGGCTGTGGAGGCCAAGTCCATGGATATTTCTAAGGCAGAGATAGATACATTCTTGATTGTGATGTGTTTCAGGGGTTATGGGGAGAAGGCAGGAGAGTGGGGTTAGGAGGGAGAGATAAATCAGCCATGATTGAATGGCGGAGTAGATGATGGGCAGAATTCTTGCCATAGAGGGAGTACAGAGAAGGTTCACCAGACTGATTCCTGGGATGTCAGGACTTTCATATGAAGAAAGACTGGATAGACTCGGCTTATACTCGATAGAATTTAGAAGATTGAGGGGGGATCTTATAGAAACTTACAAAATTCTTAAGGGGTTGGACAGACTAGATGCAGGAAGATTGTTCCCGATGTTGGGGAAGTCCAGAACAAGGGGTCAGAGTTTAAGAATAAGGGGGAAGTCTTTTAGGACCGAGATGAGAAAACATTTTTCCTACACACAGAGAGTGGTGAATCTGTGGAACTCTCTGCCACAGAAGGTAGTTGAGGCCACAGTTCATTGGCTATATTTAAGAGGGAGTTAGATGTGGCCCTTGTGACTAAAGGGATCAGGGGGTATGGAGAGAAGGCAGGTACAGGATACTGAGTTGGATGATCAACCATGATCATATTGAATGGCGGTGCAGGCTGGAAGGGCCGAATGGCCTACTCCTGCACCTATTTTCTATGTTTCTATGTTTCTATGACTCTGGTGTCGTGAGGCAGCAGCTCTACCCGCTGCGAGCTCTACCGTGCCGCCCCCTCAGTGGGGAAAGAGAGCTCGTATAACAATGAATCCTGAAAGCGTGGAGTTCATTAATTTGCTGCGCACCCTCTGTTTCATTTACCTTACCAGACACGAGAAATGTTCGCTCCATAATTGATCATTCGTCAGAAGCAGGGGACTGTTGTAAACTGAGTCACTACACTCTCACAATTGACCTGTCTGAAGGCATTAATTGAATGATCTATCGGAAGCTACCACGTTTAAATATGTCACTGATGTTCTGATGATGCCGTTAATTTCATTAACACCGCCCAGCTATTAATTCACCTGTCAAAATCCGTACAGTGTCCAATATTTTATTTTCACAGGAGATTCTTTTACAGGCTTTTTCCCTAGATTGGTAAAGATAGGAATGAAGATGTGTCTGAGACGCAATTTGGCCACAGTGTTGTATTGGTAGCAGGGAGGCCAATCCTGACTATATGTGCGTGACTCTGCAGAAATGAGTTATTATATATCGTCACACAATGTCAGATTGTACAGTATCTTCATTCAAATAAACTGGCTTCAATGCCAAGCTCACCCCAATTTAGACAATAGACAATAGGTGCAGGAGGAGGCCATTCGGCCCTTCGAGCCACCACCGCACCCGTAGTCAGGATCGAACCCGGGTATCTGGTGCTGTGAGGCAGCAACTCTACCGCTGCGCCACCGTGCCGCCCCAGATCTCTTTCATCTCATATTAGGTTTAGGTTTAATATTGTATCGTGTGTTGAGGTACAGTGAAAAGCTTTGTTTTGCATGCAGAGCGTAGCAGAGGCAGCACAGTGGCGCAGTGGTAGAGTTGCTGCCATACAGCGACTGAGACCCAGGTTCGATCCTGACTGAAGTATCAAAGGACGCACCTTTAGGAAGGAGATTAGCAGGAATTTCTTTTGACAGAGGGCGGTGAATCTGCAGATGGATGTTTTTCAATTTTATTTTTAAGGCAGAGGTTGACAGATTCTTGATTAGTACGGGTGTCAGGGGTCATGGGGAGAAGGCAGGAGAATGGGGTTAGGAGGGAGAGATAGATCAGCCACGATTGAATGGCGGAGTAGACAATAACTTGAGAACTTTCGATCTTAGGAACTCTGAGTGCTGTCTGTGCTGAGTTTGCACGTTCTCCCTGCGACCTTGTGAGTTTTCTCTGGGTGCTCAGGTTTCCTCCCACATTCCAAAGACATAGAGGTTTGTAGGTTAGTTGGCTTTGGTCAATTTGAAAACATTGTCCCTGGTGTGTAGGATAGGGCTAGTATATGGGGATTGCTGGTCGACACGGACTCGGTGGGCCGAAGGGCCTGTTTCTGTGCAGTATCTCTTAAGTCTAAAGTAAAGTCTAAAGATCAGATATACCATAGAGATGCAAACGGATACACAGACAGACAGACAGACAGACAGAGACACAGACACAGACACAGACACACACAGACACACACACAGACACACACGCACACACACACACAGATACTCACACACACACACACACACACACACACACACACACACACACACACACGCACGCACACACACACACGCACGCACACACACACACACACGCACGCACGCACACACACATACAGACATACGCACGCACACACACACACGCACACACACACACACACACACACACACACACACACACACACACACACACACACACACACACACACACACACACACACACACACACACACACACACACACACACACACACACACAGACACAGACACACACACACACACACACACACACACACACACACACACACACACACACACACACACACACACACACACACACACACACACACACACACACACATGCACACACACACACACACACTCACACATACACACACATACGCACACACACACACACACACACACACACACACACACACACACACACACACACACACACACACACACACACACACACACACACACACACCTTTGCGCGTATGTGTGCTATGTCATTATCCTGTGAAGCTGCTGGAGACGCCGGTGTTTTTCTGCGTGACTAGCTGGGAAGGTTCAGTGCGCGGGGGGGACATGTGTCGGAGCAGGATTTCCTAAATCAGTCAAGGTAGCACGACACAAATTGGTTAATTGTGCTCATGTGGCACGGCCTCTGACAGTGAGAACTTAACGGCACAGATTGCAACTCATCTTTAAGCAACGACATGAGAAGGATGTGTTAAACTAATCGCAGCGTGTGCATACAGACACGTAAATATTACACTGAGCAATATTTGCCAAGGTAGACTTCCCCCTGGAGACAGACAATATGTTCGGATTGCCGATTCCGTTTCAGTGAATCCAAGACTACAGTCGACACTGAGATGGGATAACAGTCTCATAACATAGGTGAGTTGCCTTCTGACCAAGTGCAGCCTCTGCTCCACCTATCGTGCTTGAGTTTGGCTTGAATGAATTGATGGCAAGTAAAATCTCGAGTGTTTTAGTTTAGTTTAGTTTAGTTTGTTGTCATGCCCTAGCAGGCAAATCAGATCAATTCTTAAAGATTTGGTCGCCCTTTATCGACTTATTACAAGCATATGGTGCAACATAACCTTGGAAATTAACTGTTCAAGAAGGGAACTGCAGATGCTGGAAAATCGAAGGTCTACAAAAATGCTGGAGAAACTCAGCGGGTGCAGCAGCATCTATGGAGCGAAGGAAATAGGCAACGTTTCGTCCCGAAACGTTGCCTATTTCCTTCGCTCCATAGATGCTGCAGCACCCGCTGAGTTTCTCCAGCATTTTTGTGTACCTTGGAAATCAACTGTTTCAGAACCGGGTGTGCAAAGATACGAAGCCGATATATCCCTTTTATTTTATTTTTCTTTTTTTTTCTTTTTTCTTTTTTTGCTCCTCTCTTTTACTTGTACTTTTTCACGAACTATCACTTTCACCAACTTACTGAACTTTCTTTTTCTCTCTCTTTCTTGCTTCTGCTACTTTTCGATTATTAAATTAAAAAATAAGAAGTTGTACATGAAATGTATTATATTATTCTTGGTTTATACTACTGTGTATGACTTCTAATAAAAATATTTTTAAAAAAAGGTTATTGTCACGTGTGAAAAATTACAGTGAAAAGCGTTTGTTACGTTCCAAGCAGCCGGCAGGAAGTCCGAAGAAGGGTCTCGACCCGAAACGTCACCCATTCCCTTCCCTCCAGAGATGCTGAGTTACTCCAGCATTCTGTGTCTATCTTCGAGTGGAAAGACAATACAATCGAGCCGTCCACTGTGTTAAAGGCAACGGCAACGGATGTGCAACGGCAGGATGTTCCAGGAATAGTTGCTTTCCGAAAATTATAACTACTCTTAATTCAAATTCACACATGCACTGACTTCACAGCCCAACACCCGGACTTCCATCTGTATATATGTATATAGCGACGCAGAATTGTGCACCTATCCACCCCCCCCCCCCTTCTCCCTTCTGTTTTTGTTCTTCTGTCTGTTGTTATTTGTACTAAATTATATGTATGCACTGAGTACGAGCAGCTTTTAATTTCATTGTACATGTATAGTGACAATAAATGGCATATCTATCTACACAGATACATGACACAGGGAATAATAATAATAATAATAATAATAATAATTTTATGTATAGAGCACTTTAAAAACAAACATAGCTGCAACAAAGTGCTGTACATCACTAATCATTGACAAAAAAGTTAATACACACCAAAAATAACAATCAAAAGGAATAGTAGGAAAAGACATGTAAAATAAAGAAACATCAAAAACACCACAAACAGAAGCAAAGTCTCAAGCAGGGTCAAAAGCCAGGGAGTACAAATGTGTTTTAGCACTGGACTTGAAGATGGACAGTGAGGGGGCCTGTCTGATGTGCAACGGCAGGGTGTTCCAGTGTGCCGGAGCAGCAACAGAGAAGGCTCTATCCCCTCTGAGCCTCCGACTAGACCTCGGTACCTCCAGTAGCAGCTGACCAGCTGACCTGAGGGACCGGGCAGGAGCGTATGGGTGGAGCAGCTCAGAGAGGTGAGGTGGGGTGAGCCCATTCAGAGATTTAAAAACAAATAACAGTATCTTAAAATGATAAGATAGCGAAAGAGCCAGTAAAGCTCGATCAAAGATAATCCGATAGTACTTCAGGACTGAATGCCTTGATTGTAATTATTCGTTTAGTTTAGTTTAGAGATACAGCGCGGAAACAGGCCCTTCGGCCCACCGGGTCTGCACTGATCAGCGATCTCTGCACATCGACACTATCCCACACACACACTGAGGACAATTTACACATACACCAAGCCAATTAACGAATACAAACCTGCACGTCTTTGGAGTGTGGGAGGAAACCGAAGATCTCGGAGAAAACCCACGCAAGTCACGGGGAGAACGTACAAACTCCGTACAGACAGCGCCCGTAGTCGGGATCGAACCCGGGTCTCTGGCGCTGCATTCTCTGTAAGGCAGCAACTCTACCGCTGCGCCACCGTGACTAATAATCATGTATTGTCTTTTTGCTGGCTGGTGATCACGCAACAAAAAGCTTTTCACTGTACCTCGGTACATGTGACAATAGACTAAACTAACGAAACAATAGACAATAGACAATAGACAATAGGTGCAGGAGGAGGCCATTCGCCCCTTCGAGCCAGCACCGCCATTCAATGTGATCATGGCTGATCATCCACAATCAGTTACCCCGTTCCTGCCTTCTCCCCATATCTCCTGACTCCGCTATCTTTAAGAGCCCTATCTAGCTCTCTCTCGAAAGTATCCAGAGAACCTGCCTCCACCGCCCTCTGAGGCAGAGAATTCCACAGACTCACAACTCTCTGTGTGGAAAAGATTAACTAAACTAACTACACTAACTAACTAAACTGACTAAACTAATTAACTAAACCACAAGCATTGAGCACAAGCAGTATTACAATATATTTAAGAGGGAGTTAGATGTGGCCCTTGTGGCTAAAGGGATCAGGGGGTATGGAGAGAAGGCAGGTACGGGATACTGAGTTGGATGATCAGCCATGATCATATTGAATGGCGGTACAGGCTCGAAGGGCCGAATGGCCTACTCCTGCACCTATTTTCTATGTTTCTATGTTTCTATATCTATCGTTTCCCGAATCTCTAACCAGTCTGAAGAAGGGTCCCACCCATTCCTTCTCTCCAGAGATGCTGCCTGACCCACTGAGTCACTCCATGTTTAAAATGCTGCACCTGCATCACCTGTCCACATTTTAAACATGTTTCCATGTTTAAAATGCTCAATGCTCAGATTCCACTGTGTATCTACTTGGGATCAATGCGGATCCATTTGCAACTCGTGCAGATGATGTCATCCTGATTCTATCACCTCTGTGGGGTGTCTGTTTTGTTTTGCTTTCTCATTAATAAATTAGCTTGAGCACTTTCCGTAGCCGATGTTAAAATCGGGCTTTGTAAATTGCTTTATCTCCCCAGCTTAACAGTCCTAGGGCACGTCGGGATGTTAAAGCTATCTCTGATACGTGCTTTATGTAATGGGAACTGCCACGCAAGACATTAATCAGCCGGGCACGGCGAACGTTATCTGCGCCAAACTCGAGATGAAGCAGATAATCAAATCGTTACAAATAAAGTGAAACGAGGCGTTCAGTTTAAGTAAAGGATTACCATCGCGCACGCACACACACACACACACTCACACACACACACACACACACACACTCACACACACACACACACACACACACACACACACACACACACGCACGCGCACACGCACACACACACACACACACACACACCCGCGCACACACACACACACGCGCACACGCACACACACACACACACGCACACACGCGCATACGCACATACACACGCCACACACACGCACACACACACGCACACACGCACACGCGCACACACACACACACACACACGCACACACACACGCACACACGCGCACACACAAACACTCAGTTGGGACGTCTTTAAAAAAAGAGTCAATAGACAATACACAATAGACAATAGGTGCAGGAGTCGGCTATTCGGCCCTTCGAGCCAGCACCGCCATTCAATGTGATCATGGCTGATCATCCCCAATCAGTACACTGTTCCTGCCTTCTCCGCTCTCTTTAAGAGCCCTATCCAGCTCTCTCTTGAAAGTATCCAGAGAACCGGCCTCCACCGCCCTCTGAGGCAGAGAATCCCACAGACTCACAACTCTCTGTGAGAAAAAGTGTTTCCTCGTCTCCATTTTAAATGGCTTACCCCTTATTCTTAAACTGTGGCCCCTGGCTCTGGACTCCCCCAACATTGGGAACATGTTTTCCTGCCTCTAGCGTATCCAAGCCCTTAACAATCTTCACAACAGTCTCCACAAGAGTTGTTGTAGGAAAGAACTGCACATGCCAGTTTGCACCGAAGGTCGACAGAAAATGCTGGAGTAACTCAGTGGGAGAGGAAGTATCTCTGGGGAAAAGTAATGGGTGACGTTTTCGGGTCGAGACCCTTCTTCAGACTGAAGACACTTCAGGTCATGACCTTCTGACTTCTTAAAACGAGATATTTCTTATGCCACCTTCCTCAATGTGGAACATAGAACATTACAGCACAGGAGCAGGCCCTTCAGCCCACAATGTCCATGCTGAACATGATGCCAAGACCAACTCTCATGATACTTACTGATAGGAGCAGAATTAGGTAATTCGGCCCATCATGTTTACTCCGCCATTCAATCATGGCTGGTCTATCTCTCCCTCCCAACCCCATTCTCCTGCCTTCTCCCCATGACCCCTGAAACCCCTATTAATCAAGAATTTATCTATCTCTGCCTTCAAAATATCCATTGACTTGGCCTCCACAGCCATCTGTGGCAATGAATTACACAGATTCACCACCCTCTAACTAAAGAAATTCCTCCTCATCTCCTTCCTAAAGGAAAGTCCTTTAATTCTGAGGCTGTGACCTCTGATACTAGACTCTCCCACGTGGATACTAGACTCTCCCTCTCCCCATCCACTCCATCCAGGCCTCTCATCTGTCTGAAGATAGGCACAAAATGTTGGATTAACTCAGCGGGACAGGCAGCATCGGTGAAGAGAAGGAACGGGTGACGGTTTCTGGCCGAGATCCTTCTTCTGACTGAGTGTCAGGGGAGTTGGAGACTAGAGATATGGAAGGGTCCAAAGAACTAGAAATAAGGATGGGTCTGCATGTGATCCGTATCCCTCCTGCCTGGTTTTGGCTCCAATCCCTCTAAACCGTAACACTTTAACTCCCCCTGCCATTCCCAATCTGACCTTTCTGTCCTGGGCCTCCTCCACTGTCAGAGTGAGGCCCAGCGCAAATTGGAGGAACAGCATCTCATATTTCGCTCGGGCAGCTTACACCCTAGTGGTATGAACATTGACTTCTCCAACTTCAAGTAACCCCTACACCCCCACTCTCTCCATCCCTCCCCCTCCCGTCATAGAAACATAGAAATGAGGTGCAGGAGTAGGCCATTCGGCCCTTCGAGCCTGCACCGCCATTCAATATGATCATGGCTGATCATCCAACTCAGTATCCCGTACCTGCCTTCTCTCCATACCCTCTGATCCCCTTAGCCACAAGGGCCACATCTAACTCCCTCTTAAATATAGCCAATGAACTGGCCTCGATTACCCTCTGCGGCAGAGAGTTCCAGAGACTCACCACTCTCTGTGTGAAAAAGGTTCTTCTCATCTCGGTTTTAAAGGATTTCCCCCTTATCCTTAAGCTGTGACCCATTGTCCTGGACTTCCCCAACATCGGGAGCAATCTTCCTGCATCTAGCCTGTCCAACCCCTTAAGAATTTTGTAAGTTTCTATAAGATCCCCTCTCAATCTCCTAAATTCTAAAGAGTATAAACCAAGTCTATCCAGTCTTTCTTCATAAGACATTCCTGACATCCCAGGAATCAGTCTGGTGAACCTTCTCTGCACTCCCTCTATGGCAATAATGTCCTTCCTCAGATTTGGAGACCAAAACTGTACGCAATACTCCAGGTGTGGTCTCACCAAGACCCTGTACAACTGCAGTAGAACCTCCCTGCTCCTATACTCAAATCCTTTTGCTATGACAGCTAACATACCATTCGCTTTCTTCACTGCCTGCTGCACCTGCATGCCTACTTTCAATGACTGGTGTACCATGACACCCAGGTCTCGCTGCATCTCCCCTTTTCCTAGTCGGCCACCATTTAGATAATAGTCTGCTTTAGCCTACCAGCCATACCAGCTTCAAAGTCATCTTGTTGAGTTTCATTGTCTGTAACTCATTTGCACCCAGCCCACAGCTAACAATGGCCTGTTTCCTTTTATCATTGTTATTATTTTTGCGTAACTTTCATACATTCGTTCCACCGTACATCTCTCTACATAACTGTCTATATCTCTCGTTTCTCTCCCCTGACTCTCAGTCTGAAGAAAGATCTCGGCCCGAAACGTCACCTGTTTCTTTTCTCCAGAGGTGCCGCCTGTCCCGCTGAGTTACTCCAGCTTGTTGCCCCTATCCATGCACCTGTCCAAGTGTCTTGTGAACGTAACATGGAGAAATATCTGTAAATGTGCCAGCGAACACTGTTAACCATCTGCCCTTTAAAAATGTCATTATGTTCTCGTTCCTTGCACGGATTTAACAGCTCGTTGCCTTTTACCTCGTAAAAAAACCCGGAGAACCCAACAATATCCTGGATTCAGAACTAAAGATGGGTGTGTTCCAGAGGCAGGTGTGTTCTAGTCTCTTCAACACATAGGGGAAAGGTGCACATGCATCACCTGTCCACAAGGGCGGGGCAGTGGCCCAACAGGTGGAGCTACTGCCTCAAGAACCTGTTTCGCTTGGTGACTGTCGGCATCATTGGCTGATGTACCAGGTCACCGAAAAAGTCACGACATGATGTGGCACGACAACGTATTGATACGCGCAGTGTCTCCCCAAGTGTCGCAACATGTGTGGCAAAAACGGGAAAGCAGACTATTATCTAAATGGTGGCCGACTAGGAAAGGGGGAGATGCAGCGAGACCTCTTAAATATAGCCAATGAACTGTGGCCTCAACTACCCTCTGTGGCAGAGAGTTCCAGAGATTCACCACCCCCACATTTTTATTTGTATGACTGACTTGGCAAATGAAATTCCTCTTATGTGAAAAGTACACTTGGCAAATAAAGTATAATTCTGATTCTGGGTTGTTAGATGTATTGGACCCTGTACATTGTCTGTACTGTGTGGGTGAATGGTAGAATATGGGACGAAACTATACGTAACAATTGAGAGAATAAAGTTGGCAGTGATTAGTGTAGGATTGATGTAAGTGGGTAGTTGTGGGTCAGCATGGACTTGATGGGCCAAACGTCATGGGGTCATAAGGAATAGGAGTAGAATTAGGCCATTCGGCCCATCAAGTCTACTCCGCCATTCAATCATGGCTGATCTATCTCTCCCTCCTTACCCCATTCTCCTGCCTTCTCCCCATAACCTCTGACACTAATCCAAGGGCCTGTTTCCGTGCTGTATCTCTCTTTAAGTCAAGCAGCATCCGCAGAGGCAAAGTAACGGCCAATGTTTCAGATCGAGACCCTACATCAGTGCTGAGCCAATATTTTCTTTGTGCTAAATCTTAGGCAATGCAACCTTTCAAGAAAAGACATAGGTTTCAGATGAGGGGGAAAAGATTTAATAGGGACTTGAGGGGCAATTTTTAGTTACATAGAGGGTGGTAGGAAGATGGAAAGAGCTGCCGGAGGAGGTAGTTGAGGCAGGGACTATCTCATTGTTTAAAAGCATTTGGACAGGTACATGGATAGGACAGGTTTAGAGGGATATGGGCCAAACGCAGGTAGGTGGGATTCTTGAGGGTGGGCCATGTTGGCCAGCATGGACTAGTTGGGCCGAAGGGCCCGTTTCCATGCTGTATGACTCTATGACAAAAAGTGCTGGTGTAACTCAACGGGTCAGGCAGCGTCTCTGGAGAACGTGGATAGGTGACGTTTCGGGTAGGGAATCCTCCTTCAGGCTGAGTTACTCCAGCACTTTGTGTCTTTGTTCTGTAAACCAAGCATCTGCAGTTCCTTGCTTCTACAACCGTACAAGATGGTGGATGATCATCTTGAAGGATTGGAGATGCTGGCTTAGCCAGTGTTGCCGCGAATAAAGAAAAACAGAGGGAAATGATCAAAAATTAACCCCATGCTCTCCAGTTTCACGTCGTACTTTACCTCAAGATGCGAGCCAACCTTGTGGGCGGCACGGTGGCGCAGCGGTCACAGCACCAGAGACCCCGGTTCGATCCCGACTACGGGCGCTGTCTGTACGGAGTTTGGACGTTCTCCCCGTTACCTGCGTGGGTTTTCTCCGAGTGCTCCGGCTTCCTCCAACACTCCAAAGGTGGGAGGAAACCGGATGTCAGGACTTTCATGTGAAGAAAGACTGGATAGACTCGGCTTGTACTCGCTAGAATTTAGAAGATTGGGGGGAGGGGGGAACTTATAGAAACTTACAAAATTCTTAAGGGGTTGGACAGGCTAGATGCAGGAAGATTGTTCCCAATGTTGGGGAAGTCCAGAACAAGGGGTCACAGTTTAAGGATGAGAGGGAAATCTTTTAGGACCGAGATGAGAAAAACATTTTTTACACAGAGAGTGGTGAATCTGTGGAATTCTCTGCCACGGAAGGCAGTTGAGGCCACAGTTCATTGGCTATGTTTAAGAGGGAGTTAGATGTGGCCCTTGTGGCTAAAGGGATCAGGTGGTATGGAGAGAAGGCAGGTACAGGATACTGAGTTGGATGATCAGCCATGATTATATTGAATGGCGGTGCAGGCTCGAAGGGCCGAATGGCCTACTCCTGCACCTATTGTCAAATTTTCTATGTTTCTATGTTAAAAACAGGTTTGCAGCTTATTTGGCTTCGGTAAAATTGTAAATTGTCCCAAGTGTGTGTAGGATAATGTTAGTGTGCGGGTGATCGCTGGTCGGAATGGACTCGATGGGCCGAAGGGCCTGTGTCTGCGCGGTATCGCCAAAGTCTCAAGTCTAAAGGCGACGTTTCAGGTCGGAACTCTTCTTCCGACCAGCGGTTCTGGGTTACGACCCAAAATTGGATTGGATGAGAAAGTGGGACAACATGGAACTATGGGGCGATCGTTGGTCGGCGCGGACTCGATGGGCCGAAGGGCCTCCGTCCGCGCTGTATCTCTGAAGTCCAAAGCAAAATGACCAATAATAATGAAATGTGAAATGTGTACGCTTCTGAAAACAACGCAGCTTCTAAAAAAAAAATCAAATCAAATGCAACTTGTCATATCGTGAATGCAAAGGACATTCAAAGGGTTTTAGATGAAGTGCAGGAAGGATTGGGTATTATGAATAATCCCATTCACGAGGTGAATCTTGACTCAAAACTGCCCTCAGATCTAAATATATTTGCATTTTACAGAAAATACATTGCAATCAAAGAGCAACAGGTTGTGTAAGATCTATCGGTTAATTGTCAGTGTGGAGTCGTGGAGAGGTAGACTAGAATGAAAAGGAGGGCTATTGAGAATATATTTTTAAAAAAAACGTTTCACTTTAATCAATCCCTACTCACTTTCTTCCTTGCTTTGTTGAACTTGGCTTGGAACATGCAGATGCCTAACAGATCAAAGCCCGGCTCCCATCAAACGCAACAACACGTTTCAATATTGATGTATGAAAACTGTTTCATAAACAGAGATCTTAAAGAAAGACCGTATTTCAAAAGCCGTATTTCATTTTTTTTACTACACGCTGCTCCCCACTGCCACCGAGGCTTTGAGTATTCTGTCGGTGTCTGCACTCATTTGCTTTTCATTGTGCAATTAATTAGTTCAATTAGCGTGTGGAAGTTTCAGAAATATTGTCCTTGGTGTGACACTGTGACCAGATATCGGCCACGTTCCACGGAAATGCGAGGCCAAGCCATTAACTTTAGACAGGTTAAAGTCTCCAGTACAAGGAGGCGTTTTAGTTTAGCTGAGTTTGGTTTGGAGATACAGCGCGGGAAACAGGCCCTTCGGCCCACCGAGTCCGCGCCGACCAGCGATCCCCACACACCACACACTATCCCTCACACACTAGGGATAATTTACATTTATACCGAGCCAATTAACCTACACACCCACACGACTTTGGCATGAGGGAGGAAACCAGAGCACCCGGAGAAAACCCACGTGGGCATTGGGAGAACATGCAAACTCCACACAGACAGCGCTCGTAGTTAGGATCGAACTGGGGTCTCTGGCGCTGTGAGGCAGCAACTCTACCGCTGTGCCACCGTGCCGCATCTTTGGAGTGTGGGAAGAATCCGGGGCGCCGGTTAGATAGAGCTCTTAAAGATAGCGGAGTCAGGGGATACGGGGAGAAGGCAGGAACGGGGTACTGATTGGGGATGATCAGCCATGATCACATTGAATGGCGGTGCTGGCTCGAAGGGCCGAATGGCCTACTCTTGCACCTATTGTCTATTGTCTATTGTCACCCGGAGAAAACCTACGCGGTCACAGGGAGAACGTGCATAGTCCACACACAGACAGCGCGTAAGGATCGAACCCGGGTTCTCTGGAGCTGTGAGGCAGCAGCTCTACCTGCTGAACCACCACCGTGCCACCAGGGAAAGGCCATCAAAAAGCAGGTAAGCTGAACCGAGGGCATTTACAATTGCAATCCATGGCGGAAAGTGTCTGCGACTATCTGACCTCCCTACTACCTGACCTCCCCACCATCGAGGGGATCTATCACAGTCGCTGCCTCAAAAAGGCTTACCAGCATCATCAAAGATCCACATCATCCTGGCCACTCACTCATCTCCCCGCTGCCTTCATGTAGAAGGTACAGGAGCCTGAAATCTGCAACATCCAGGTTCAGGAATAGCTGCTTCCCCACTGCCATCAGGCTTTTAAACTCAACTCAAACAAAACACTGATCATTAATAGACCATTGCACTTTATCTGTTTATTTATGTGTGCGTATGTATATATATATATATATATTCAATGGTATATGGTCACACTGATCTGTTCTGTATTTATTTATGCCTGCTATATTCTGTTGTGCTGAAGCAAAGCAAGAATTTCAATAGACAATAGACATAGAAACATAAAAACACAGAAACATAGAAAATAGGTGCAGGAGTAGGCCATTCGGCCCTTCGAGCCTGCACCGCCATTTGATATGATCATGGCTGATCATCCAACTCAGTATCCCATCCCTGCCTTCTCTCCATACCCCCTGATCCCTTTAGCCACAAGGGCCACGTCTAACTCCCTCATAAATATAGCCAATGAACTGGCCTCAACTACCTTCTGTGGCAGAGAATTCCACAGATTCACCACTCTCTGTGTAAAAAATGATTTCCTCATCTCGGTCCTAAAAGTCTTCCCTCTTATCCTTAAACTGTGACCCCCAGTTCTGGACTTCCCCAACATTGGGAATAATCTTCCTGCATCTAGCCTTCCAACCCCTTAAGAATTTTGTAAGTTTCTATATGATCCCCCCTCAATCTTCTAAATTCTTGCGAGTACAAGCCGAGTCTACCCAGTCTTTCCTCATATGAAAGTCCTGACATCCCAGGAATCAGTCTGGTGAACCTTCTCTGTACTCCCTCTATGGCAAGAATGTCTTTCCTCAGATTAGGAGACCAAAACTGTACGCAATACTCCAGGTGTGGTCTCACCAAGACCATGTACAACTGCAGTAGAACCTCCCTGCTCCTATACTCAAATCCTTTTGCTATGAATGCTAACATACCATTTGCTTTCTTCACTGCCTGCTGCACCTGCATTCCTACTTTCAATGACTGGTGTACCATGACACCCAGGTCTCGCTGCATCTCCCCCTTTCCTAATCGGCCACCATTCAGATAATAGTCTGCTTTCCTGTTTTTGCCACCAAAGTGGATAACCTCACATTTATCCACATTATACTGCATCTGCCATGCCTTTGCCCACTCACCCAACCTATCCAAGTCACCTTGCAGTCTCCTAGCATCCTCCTCACAGCTAACACAGCCCCCCAGCTTTGTGTCATCCGCAAACTTGGAGATATTGCATTCAATTCCCTCATCCAGATCATTAATATATATTGTAAATAGCTGGGGTCCCAGCACTGAGCCTTGCGTTACCCCACTAGTCACTGCCTGCCATTGTGAAAAGGACCCGTTTACTCCTACTCTTTGCTTCCTGTTTGCCAGCCAGTTCTCTATCCACATTAATACTGAACCCCCAATACCATGTGCTTTAAGTTTGTATACTAATCTCTTATGTGGGACCTTGTCGAAACAATAGACAATAGGTGCCATTCGACCCGTCGAGCCAGCACCGACATTCAATGTGATCATGGCTGATCATCCCTAATCAGTACCCCGTTCCTGCCTTCTCCCCATATCCCCTGACTCTGCTATTTTTAAGAGCCCTATCTTAAAGTATCCAGAGAACGGCCTCCACCACCCTCTGAGGCAGAGAGAGACAATTTCATTGTCCTATCTGGGACACATGACAATCAACTCATCTGAATCTCTTGAATCTTGAATCTTGACTAGTGACACTCTATAACGTAATGCACGACTCCAGCCTCAGCCTCGTTAACGAGGACAGTTATAGCGGCTCTGATGATAGGTAACCGATACTGATGGTGATTGATGGGAGAGATTGGGAGAGGCCAAGTCTCCATTTTGAGTGATCAATAACGAGAGGCCAGCGATGATTCTCAGACACCATGGAGATGGGAAAGCGAGAGAGGAGGAGAGATTGATTCAGAGAGCTGTGGGCGGTGATCGTGAATGATTTAGCCGAGTCTAGGACAGCCACGGTGGCGCAGCGGGTAGAGTCGCTGCCTTACAGCGCTTGCTGCGCCAGAAACCCGGGTTCGATCCCGACTACGGGTGCTGTCTGTACGGAGTTTGTACGTTCTCCACCTGACCCCCTGTGGGTTTTCTCCAAGATATTCGGTTTCCTCTCGCACTCCAAAGACGTACAGGTTTGCAGGTTAATTGGCTTGGTGTATGTGCAAATTGTGCCTAGTGTGTGTAGGATAGTGTTAGTGTAAGGGGATTGCTGGTCGGCATGGACTCGGTGGGCCGAAGGGCCTGTTTCTGTGCTGTATCTCTAGTTTAGTTTAATTTAATTTTAGTTTAGCAACACTATCCTACACACACGAGGGACAACTTACACATACACCAATCCAATTAACGTCCAAACCTGCATGTCTTTGGAGTGTGGGAGGAAACCAGAGCACCTGGAGAAAACCATGTGGTCACGGGGAGAACATGCAAACTCCGTACAGACAGCGCCCGTAGTCAGGATCGAACCTGGGTCTCTGGCACTGTGAGGCAGCAACTCTACCGCTGCGCCACCGTGACGGCCGAGGGAATAACTGAGAGGACGAGTTATCAATTCCATCTGATGAAAGGTCTCCACCCGAAACCGCCATGGTCTCCACAGGTGCTGCCTGACCCGCTGAGTTACTCCAGCACCTTCTGTTGTGAACCGGCACGGGAGGCGCAGCTGGGTTGCAGCGGCTGCCTCACGGCGCCAGAGACCCGGCTTCCCGATCCCGACATCGGCTGCTGTCTGTGTGGTGTTTGCAGGTTCTCTCTCCGTGACGGCGTGCCTTTTTCTCCGGCTTCCTCCCACATCCAGGGGGACGTACAGGATTGTAGGTTAATTGCGCAGGAACAGGGACTTTGATCCACAATATCCGTGGCTGTAAGTGATGCTCGGTCTAACTAATCTCCTCTGCCTTGCACCTGGTGCTTACCGGAATGGCTGCCAGGGGCGGAGTGGAAGCTGATACAACAGTGGCGTTTCAGAGGTCTTTTGGTAGGCACATGGATGTGCAGGGAATGGAGGGGATACGGAACACCTGCAGACAGAGGAGAATAGTGTAACTAGTTTAGCAGCACCTCATATTTTAGACAATAGACAATGGACAATAGGCTCAGGAGTAGGCCATTCGGCCCTTCGAGCCAGTATCGCGATTCAATGTGATCATGGCTGATCATCCCCAATCAGTACCCCGTTCCTGGACCCAGCACACTGATGCAATTATAAAGAAGGCACATCAGTGACTCTACTTCCTGAGAAGATTACGGAGATTCGGCATGTCGAAGAGGATTCTCATAAACCTCTACAGGTGCACGGCAGAGAGCATGCTGACTGGCTGCATCGTGGCCTGGTTCGGCAACTTGAACGTCCAGGAGCGGAAAAAGACTACAAAAAGTTGTGACCACTGCCCAGTCCATCACCGGCTCTGACCTCCCCACCGTCGAAGGGATCGATCGCAGTCGCTGCCTCAAAAAGGCAGCCAACATCATCAAGGACCCACACCATCCTGGCCACACACTCATCTCACCACTGCCATCAGGAAGAAGGTACAGGAGCCTGAAAATTGTAACGTCCAGGTTCAGGAATAGCTCCTTCCCCACGGCCATCAGGCTATTAAACACTACAAACCTCCAAATAAGCTCTGAACTCTGAACTGCAAAAAGACCATATTATTATTGCACTATATTTGTTATTTATCAAACAATTTCTTTTTTTTTTTCTCTTTCTCCGTTATATACGATGTTTACATATTCACATATTCTGTCGTGCTGCAGCAAGTTAGAATTTCATTGACCCATCCGGGACACTAGACAATAAAACTATTTTTTTTTTTTTTTTTTAATTTTATTAGAAGTTAATACAGCACAAAACAGTACAGTGGAACCTAATTTTAGGTGCCAACTATGTAATACCGTAATCCATTCTATGTACAACCTCTAGTTTTATGGTATGAGAAGGAAGTAAGCAAGACAAGAAAAAGAAAAACAATAAAACTCTCTTGACTTGATATATGAATCAGTCCAGTCTTATTGGAAGTATTAGATAGGAGCGCTTCAAGAGCCCGCACATTGATCTTATTAGAACTTATTGTCCCCGCTGAATATTTTGAATGTCTAATAACTTCATCAGTAAAATGTAACATGGGATGACTGTTGCTCCAACAGAGGGTAAAATGACAAGAGTGAACATGCCTGTATAATATTTACGGAACATTTTGCAGGCGTGCGCTCTGACGACCTTGTGCCGGCAAGTAATTAGGAGTGGAACATAAACGCACACAGATGGCACACTGGCAGGAGTCACATGGATTGAACCATGCTTTATTTCGAACGTCAGCTCGACTTAACCAAGCAATATATCTTCCTGCATTGGCAGACACGGCTAAACTGCCCCATAAACGGGGGAAGGTGGGGGGGGGGGGGGCAAATGGGTCAAGGTGTTATTTACTACAATCAAAATAAGGAATTATCCTTCACGTCCTGCGTCTAACTTCACACCGCCTAGCTTCTCCCACACACCCACCAGGCTATTCAAGATACAAGGTACAAGATACATTTATTTGTCACATGTGCTAATTGGTGCCGTGAAATGTGTGGTCGGCACACAGCCATACGAATAATAACTCTGCAACCTCCACATGAGCTCGGAACTACATGGACTCTTAGTGTCGTTATTGCACCATTGGTGGAGGATTGTTTTTTTTATGTGTACACAATGTCTTCATCATCGCCCCCAATGTCATCAAACTGGATTTCACCATCATCACCCGGCCGAAAGGTATCAGGCTCATTGATTTTGGCATGTTCTGGCTCACCTCTCCTCAACACCCCCAGCCCCCCTTCCCCCCCCCCCCCCTCCACCACACTCCCTCTTCAATCACGAGAGAGGGAGGGAGGCAGAGAGGGAGGGGGTAGAGAGGAAGGGATCTAGAGATGGAGGGGGGTAGAGAGGGAGATTGCAGAGAGGGAGGCGGCATAGAGGGAGGGGGTATAGAGAGGGGAGGGGGACAGAGAGGTAGCGGGAGAGAGCAGGGAGAGGGGGTAGAGAGGGAGGGGGAAGAGAGGGAGGGGGAGGGGGATGGGGTAGTGAGGGTGCGAGGGTAGAGGAAGGGAGAATAGAGGGAGGTGGGTGAGTGGTGCAACATAGCATTGGGGGAACGGGTGAGTGGTGGAATCTTGTGTTGGTCTGCACTTGGTCTAGTTAGTATATATAAGACTGACACAACTATATTTACATATTCTATTGTGCTGCTGCATAGTATGAATTCCATTGTTCCCTCTGGGGCAAATGACAATAAAACACTCTTGCAGCTTACAGCTGTGAACACTTGTGGAATTTAACAAAGTGTGGCTGTTACATTTGTCCAGTGTAATCCATGCTGTCATACATCGCACTCACGGGTCTACTTTCCTCCTGTTTAAAATGGATCTGTGATCCTTTATTATCCCTTACACGATCCCCTTACACTGGAGTGGGTCCAGAGGAGGTTTACAAGACTGATCTCAGGAACGAGAAGGTTAACATATGATAAGCATTTGTCAGCACTGGGCCTGTAACTCGTTGCAGTTTAGACGAATGAGGGGCATTGAAACGTACCAAAGGCCTGTATAGGGTGGATGTGGAGAGGATGTTTCCACTGGTGGGAGAGTCTAGGACCAGAGGTCACAGCCTCAGAATTAAAGGACGTTCTTTGAGGAAGAAGATGAGGAGGAATTTCTTCCGTCCCAGAGGGTGGTGAATCTGTGGAATTCTTTGCCACAGAAGGCTGTGGAGGCCAAGTCAGTGGATATTTTTCAGGCAGAGACAGATAGATTCTTGTTTAGTACGGGTGACAGAGGTTATGGGGAGAAGGCAGGAGAATGGGGTTAGGAGGGAGAGATAGACCAGCCATGATTGAATGGCAGAATAGATTTGATGGGCCGAATGGCCTAATTCTGCTCCTATCACTTATGATGTCATGATCTTCTGTATCGTCTTTCAGCTGGATAGACTTGGTTTATACTCTCTAGAATTTGGGAGATTGAGGGGGGATCTTATAGAAACTTACAAAATTCTTAAGGGGTTGGACAGGCTAGATGCAGGAAGATTGTTCCCGATGTTGGGGAAGTCCAGAACAAGGGGTCACAGTTTAAGGATAAGGGGGAAATCTTTTAGGACGGAGATGAGAAAAACATTTTTCCTACACACAGAGAGTGGTGAATCTCTGGAATTCTCTGCCACAGAAAGTAGTTGAGGCCACAGTTCATTGGCTATATTTAAGAGGGAGTTAGATGTGGCCCTTGTGGTTAAAGGGATCAGGGGGTATGGAGAGAAGGCAGGTACAGGATACTGAGTTGGATGATCAGCCATGATCATATTGAATGGCGGTGCAGGCACGAAGGGCCGAATGGCCTACTCCTGCACCTATTTTTTATGTTTCTTTGCTGACTGGATTGCATGCAAAAAAACGCTTTTCCCTGTACCTTGGTACATGATAAATGCCATCCCCTGGAGGCACTTTCCCTTCAAACAGTCAACACAGCTAAGACCTAGAACATGAAAAAACGTACTTGCAGATATATAACGTGACTAAAGTGAATGGCAAGCCAAATTTGTAAATTGGCTCTCTTCCATTGACAGAGTGGGACCACACACATATGAACACCTCATATTCCACTTAAGTAACTTACAAGCCAACGATGTTTAGTTTAGTTTAGTTTAGTTTAGTTTAGAGATACAGCGCGGAAACAGCGCCATAGGCCTACCAAGTCCGCGCAGACCGGCGCTCCCCGCACACTGGCGCGATCCACTACCCACCGAGTCCGTGTCGGTCCCTCTACACCAGCCTACACTGAACTACACATTAGGGACAATTTACAATCTTTACCAAACAATCTACAAACCTGGACGTCTTTGGTGTGCAGGAGGAAACCGGAGCAACCGGAGAAAAACACACAGGGAGAACGTGCAAACTCCGCACAGACAGCACCTGCAGTCAGGATCGAACCCGTGTCTCTGGCGCTGTGAGGCAGCACCTCCACTGATGCGCAACTGTGTTTTGCAGTCAGATGGAATTCATTTGGATTGGCATCTAGGTTGGCATAGACAATGTCTGCCCTGCCCGTGCCCTGCCTTGTTCTATAAGTCCAACCTCCGCAGTTTTGGGGACAGAGCCTTCTCCAGGGCAGCTCCCAGGCTCTGGAACTCCCTCCCCCAACTGATCCGCAATTCCGTGTCCCTCACCATCTTCCAGTCCCGCCTCAAGACCCATCTCTTCACCTCTGCCTATCCTTAGCCCCACGTCTCCCTCCCTTTTCATCTGTGCATTAATTGCCTCATACTGTGAATTCTGTCTTTACTTTGTGTACTAGTCATGTCTCTACTATTTATTTCATTCCCCTTACATGATTTTCCTCTACCTGCAAAATTTTTGTAAGGTGTCCTTGAGACTCGTGAAAGGCGAACATAAATAAAATTTATTATTATTATTATTATTATTATTATTATTATTATTATAGACAAGGTGATCAAAGCTTAATCTGTGTTGGGATCAGAGGAGACTTTTAAACACTAGCAATTGGAAAGACAGTGGGATTTATGAAGGAAATTCCAAAGTCAGGATATCTGAAGGCACGATGGCACAGCGGTAGAGTTGCTGCTTTTCAGCGCCAGAGACCCCGGTTCAATGCTGACTATGGCCGCTGTCTGTAAGGAGTGTGTTCATTCTCCCCGTGACCTGCGTGGGTTTTCTCCGAGATCTCGATTTCCTCCCACACTCCACATACGTGCAGGTTTGTGGGTTAATTGGCTTGGTGTCAATGTACAAGTGGGGCGGGAGATTGCAACCTTCGCGTGGTCCGCCCTGTTTCGACTGATGCAATCAACCCGACGTGCACAAACAATTAGATCAAACAGAGCAAGTTGTCGCACAACTTTAGGCTGCGCACGCCACACGCCACACGCCACACGCCACACGCCACACGCCACACGCCACACGCCACACGCCACACGCCACATGCCACACGCCACACCACACGCCACACACCACACGCCACACGCCACACGCCACACGCCACACGCCACACGCCACACGCCACACGCCACACGCCACACGCCACACGCCACACGCCACACGCCAGAAGGAGAAAGTAAAATTGTCCCTAAGACATTCCTAAGGACCTAAGGAAAGACATTCTTGCCATAGAGGGAGTACAGAGAAGGTTCACCAGACTGATTCCTGGGATGTCAGGACTTTCATATGAAGAAAGACTGGATAGACTCGGTTTATACTCGCTAGAATTTAGGAGATTGAGGGGGGATCTGATAGAAACTTACAAAATTCTTAAGGGGTTGGACAGGCTAGATGCAGGAAGATTGTTCCCGATGTTGGGGAAGTCCAGAACAAGGGGTCACAGCTTAAGGATAAGGGGGAAATCTTTTAGGACTGAGATGAGAAAAACATTTTTCCTACACACAGAGAGTGGTGAATCTGTGGAACTCTCTGCCACAGAAAGTAGTTGAGGCCACAGTTCATTGGCTATATTTAAGAGGGAGTTAGATGTGGCCCTTGTGGCTAAAGGGATCAGGGGGTATGGAGAGAAGGCAGGTATGGGATACTGAGTTGGATGATCAGCCATGATCATATTGAATGGCGGTGCAGGCTCGAAGGGCGGTAGGCGGCGCGGCTCTGGCCAGCAGCGGCCTCTGCAGCCTGTCCGCGTTTTTTATTATTTTTTGTCTGTGTTTTTATGTAGTTTTTGTTATTTTTATGTTGGGGTGTGTGTGTGTGGGGGGGCGGGGGTGGGGTGGGAGGGGGGGGAACCTTTTGAATCTCTCCCTGCACTGGAGCCCCGACCTTTTCTCGTCGGGTCTCAGGTGTCGTTGAGGCCGCAACGAGGAGCGGCCTCCAAACGGGAAGAAGGCGGGGACTCTGGTGCCGACCTCACCGTTGCCGTCGCGGAGCTGGCCGAGTCCGGAGCGGGTGGTACGGCGCTGCTGCTGCTGCTGCTGCTGCTAAAGGAGAGTCGGAGGCTCCACGACAGATCTGTGGAAGGCGGTACGGGACCGCGGCTCCCTGGAGGGAAACCGCTTTTCGGGGCTCCTGCAACGGCGAATTCTCCCACCCGAGTTGCGGGGTTGAAGAGCTCCTGGAGCGGGGCCTACATCACTGCCCCGCGCGGCTGGAATGGCCGCGGACTCTGCGAGCGCACGCCGGGGGCTCTAACATCAAGACCCGGTGTGCGACCTCGCACAACCCGGCGTGGCTTTAATGGCCGCGGGACAATCGCCATCGCCAGCCGGGGCTATGCTTTGACTGCTGAACTTCGGGGGGGGGGGGGGGGGGGGGAGTGCAGTGGAGAGATAAGTTTATTTGGCCTTCCATCACAGCTATGGGAGGGATGATTATGTAAAATTTAATTATCTTGCGGCCGGGGTCTATTTGTGTGTAACGTATGGCTGCAGAAACGGCATTTCGTTTGGACCTCCAGGGGTCCAAATGACAATTAAATTGACTCTTGACTCTTGACTCTTGATGTTCTATGTTTCTATGTTTCTAGTGTGTGTAGGATAGTGTTAGTGTACGGGGTGATCACTGGTCCGATTCGATACGATTTAACTTTATTTACCCCAGGAGGGAAATTGATCTACCAACAGTCATTAAACACATGATACATGAAACATGAAATTAGAGTGACGAGTGGAAAGGATTGGGGGTGTGCAAAGATTGAGAGGGGGGGAGTCAGTCTACCCCACGACAGATGGGGAGGATCTGTACAGTTTGATCGCCACAGGGAAGAAGGATCTCCTGTGGCGTTCTGTGCTGCATCTTGGTGGAACCAGTCTGTTGCTGAAGGTGCTCCTCAGGTTGACCAGTGTGTCACGGAGGAGGTGAGCTGTATTGTCCAGGATGCTCCGCAGTTTGAGGCTCCAAGTGCGTGTAGGGGTGCGTTAGTGTGCGGGGATCGCTGGTCGGTGTGGACTCGGTGGGCCGAAGGGCCTGTTTCCACGCTGAATCTTCTAAATTAAACTACACCATAGCACAGAATATTAATATTCCAGGCCAACCATTCATAGTGGATCATAGTTCAATTTATATTCTTGGATTATGGCAGGAGACTGGATTCCAACGATGCCAGTTGGAGGAGTACAAATCACAAGTATCTTCCTTCACTCTGATTAATTTTACAACTTGAAAAGGTGGCTGGACATTATTGTCACATCATATTCAAGACAAGTGGTGCCACAGGAATCAGCGCAGGAAGTGAGTGATTCTAGCAGTTGTAGAATCCCACAGCAAGATGCAAGGTGATTTGGCCCTTCGGGCAAATGCTGGCCCTTTGAAAGTGTTTCCCAATTAGTTTTTGTCATCCACTCCTGACCCATTGCTCGGCCCATTCTGTTTTAACAAATATACCACTTCCCTCTGAAAGATATTCTTGAAACCGCTTCCTACTGCATTTCATGCGGAGAATTGCAGAAACAGACTGTGTTTAGAAAATAGTTCTCCTCTACTTTTTCACACTGAATGTAGTGGGAATATGGAACGAGCTGCCGGAGGAGGTAGTTGAGGCAGGTACAATAACAGCAGGAAAATGGGGTTTGGAGGGCGAGATAGATGAATAGATAGGGTAGACAGTCAGAACCTTCATCACAGTGTGGGAATAGCAAACACTAGAGAACAATAGACAATAGACAATGGACAATAGGTGCAGGAGTAGGCCATTCGGCCCTTCGAGCCAGCACCGCCATTCAATGTGATCCTGGCTGATCATCCACAATCAGTACCCCGTTCCTGCCTTCTCCCCATATCCCCTGACTCCGCTATCTTTAAGAGCCCTTTCTCTTGAAAGCATCCAGAGAACCGGCCTCCACCGCCCTTTCTGTGTGAAAAAGATTGAATGGCAGAATGACTCGATGGGCCGAATGGTCAAATTCTGGCCCTATTCCTTATGACCTTACGACCTCCAGATTCAGAGGCAATTTCTTCCCAGCTGTAATCAGGCAACTGAACCATCCTACCACAACCGGAGAGCAGTTCCCTCTCTCTGGTGACCCTCGGACTATCCTTGATCGGACTTTGCTGGCTTTACTTTGCACTAAACGTTATTCCCTTATCATGTATCTGTACACTGTAAGTGGCTCGATTGTAATCATATGTTGTCTTTCCACAGGCTGGTTAGCACACCTTTCACTGTACCTTGGTACACGTGACAATAAACTAAACTAGTGTGAATGGGTGACCAATGGTTGCCATGGACTAGGTGGGCTGAAGGGCCTGTATCCATGCTGTGCCTCTAATCTAAAGTATGTTAAGTTGGATAGTAGATAAGTGTCATATATATTTAGTGAAGGTTTAGTTTGGTTTGGTTTGGTTTAGTTTAGTTTAGACACACAGCACGGAAACAGGCCCTCCAACCCCACTGAGTCCGTGCCAACCAGCGATCCCCACTCATTAAAGGGCCTGTCCCACTGTACGAGCTAATTCAAGGGTTCTCCTGGGTTTCCCCGATTTGAACTTGAAGAATTACGGTAATGGCCGCTAGTACCTTCGACCACCCCTGGCCGCGGAGCTTGAACCGTGGGACTGACTTACCATCGCCCGGTGGGGTATCGCCTCAGCGCAGAGGGAGAAGAGGAGGGAAGAGACAGCAACCCTAAGACTTTTGCCTCCATCACAGTGAGGAGGTGCTTGGTGAACTCACTGTGGTGGATGTTAATTTGTGTTTATTGTGTGTTGTTTATTATTACATGTATGGCTGCAGGCAACGACATTTTGTTCAGACCAAAAGGTCTGAATGACAAATAAAGGATTCAATTGCAGGTACTCGGGGCTCTCGTGGACATTTTTCAACATGTTGAAAAATCTTCACGAGTTTTCACGAGCTTACCACGTTTCCCGAGTACCTGCCGTTAGCGTTACGAGCCGCTAAGAGACGTCCCGAGCTCCAACGTACCCGCTACGTACATTCTACGTGCTTACCATGAGTGTGATTTTTTTTTAAAACTCGGGAGAGCTCTTGAATGACCTCGTACAGTGGGACAGGGCCCATAAGCGCTGTAAGGCAGCAACTCTACCGCTGCGCCACCGTGCCGGCCCTAAATATTCTATAAAATGATGTACAAATATTTTTGCCTTAGTTTAATTTTATTTGCAGTTAGAAAATTATGTACTAGATTCAGAACAGACATGGTTTCTGATTTCAACATGAGAACCAATTTCAATTTTACCCAAGACTAGACACAACAAAACAAGTTCAAAACTCGAGCTGAGAAAAATGGCTGAAGAATTTTAGTTTTATGTAGCTTGACACCGACATGTCTGTCTCTGATTTCATCACAATGCACAGGGTGATCACACTTTGACTCTTAGAGAAGCCAAGTCTTTGGATAACATCTGTTGTGAGATCTCTACATCAGATTTCTGCAGGGCTCGGTGGCGCAGCGTTAGAGTCGCTGCCTCAAGGGCCTGTCCCACCAGCATGCGGCAAGCGTGACCAAACCGGAAACGGGGGCCGCGCGGAGGTCGAGTTATCCCGTACGAGTTGACGTGAAGTTCGAGCGAAGGCGTACGCCATCAAGACGCTGCGTACGGCGTCGAGGCTCTGCGCACGCCGGTCGAGGCGGTGCCTACGGCCTCAATGCGGCTGCGGGCCGGCAGGCCTTTACCGCGCGGAATTTTTAAAACATGGTCAGTTTTTCGGAGCCCCGCGCGATGTCGGGACCAGCTCCGCACAACTCCATACGGCTCCGGCGATCGAAGTGGGACCGGCCCCGCGAGGCCGTACGGCTCAAGCGACCACGTTATGTCGCGCTTGCCGCATGGAGTCGCATGCTCATGGGACAGGCCCTACATACCCGCAAGATACCAGGGTTTCCTCCTGACCAAGGGTGCTGACTGCACACAGAGTTTGTACGTTCTCCCTGTGACCACGTGGGGTTTCTCCGGGTGCTCCGGTTTCCTCCAACACACGTGCAAGTTTGTAGCTTGATTGGCTTTGGAAAGTTGTAAAATTTCCACTAGTGTGTGGGACAGTGTTAATGTATTAATCGTTGGTCGGCACGGACTGGGTGGGCCGAAGGGCCTGTTTCCATGCTGTAACACTAAAGTCTAAAGTAAAGTCTAGAAGATTTCTTGGTGCAGTTGGGTGGAGCACCACTTCAAGTGTAATCCTCAATCAGACACCACTGGACTTTCCTCCCGCGCTACAAAGAACTGCATGTCTGTAGGTTAATCGGCTTGGTATAAATGTAAATTGTCCCTAGTGTGTGTTGGAGAGTGTTAGTGAGCGGGGATCGCTGGATCGCTGGTCGGCGCGGACTCGGTGGACCTGCTTCTGTGCTGTATCTCGAAACTAAATTAAAAGATGCTGCCTGACCCGCTGAGTTTACTCCAGCACATTGTCTTTTTCAACATTCCAACACCTGCAGTTCCTTGTGTCTTTCTTTGTTTCATCTGAGTCCTGCTTGTGGAACTGAGACCTCTAGCCTTCATCATCCTGCATCTTAAAGTATTCCATCCTGTGCAAAAACATGAAATGCTTTACCAGGCTACCGATAGATGTTATAAACAAACTCGTCCTCCAGCTGGGACTAAATAATTTTACACCTTTAGCTGCAGGTGCCTTTGAATTTGTAAAAACACATTTTCAACACATATGTTAAAATTTAAAATTTAAAAGATTTGATTTTTTTTTGCTATTCCTTGTCTAAAAACAAGTTGAGTGAATGCGTTCGGCTTTGCATAGTGCAGAGATACAGCCCGGAAACAGGCCCTTCGGCCCACCGAGTCCGTGCCGACCATCTATCCCCTACGCACACTTATACCAAGCCAATTACTCTACAAACCTGTGCGTCTTTGGAGTGATGGAGGGAAACCGAAGATGTCGGAGAAAACCCACGGGGAGAACATGCAAACTCCGTACAGACAGCACCCATTGTCAGGATCAAACCCGGGTCTCCAGCGCTGTGAGGCAGCGCCACCGTGCCAGCCCAAGTTTACATTAGTTTTCAATGTTTTCAAGTCAAACATGAAGATCTTTACTCTTTTTCTGACGCTAACATCCACTGACGGCTCTTGCCATTAATCGCTGCTCGCTACAAATGCATTACATTCCGAGCAAGAAATGTATAAATTAAAGATTTGACATTTTTCATGTTTAAAATCATAAAATAAAAGTTCCAGGCGTTTTGTGGAAAACAGTGTATTGGTTTTACATCCACAGCTGTTCCAGTGTAGGAACATTTTTTTTTTTTTTTGTTTTAAGAAAAGTCCCTAGAGCTAAAAAATTATAATTGATTTTGAAAAACCACAAGGATATGAACAGATCTTCATAATTGGATCAACATGCTCCAAAGGCTTGAGGGTACTTTCACTTTATTTCACAGCTGTCAAATTTCTTTTTTGGCTTCTTCATTATTGAACGCAAATGGATTGATTACAATATGTGGAACACTTGGCTGCTTTGGCCTGAGACAAACTGTCTGCCATCAGGGAAGGTTTGAGGAGCGCTGTCAAACGCACCGCACCGCACCGCACCTCACCGCACCGCAACTGTTAGCGCAGGGGGTGCGGTGGAACCTGTTTTGACCACAACCATCCCAGGAACGACTGGGCTACAGACCACAGACAATCGACAATAGGTGCAGGAGTTGGCCATTTGGCCCTTGGAGCCAGCACCGCCATTGAATGCGATCATGACTGATCATCCCCAATCAGTACCCCGTTCCTGCCTTCTCCCCATATCCCCTGACTCCGCTATTTTTAAGAGCCCTATCCAGCACTCTTGTGGTATTCGGTTTATACTCTCTAGAATTTAGAAGATTGAGGGGAGATCTTATAGAAACTTACAAAATTCTTTAGGGGTTGGACAGGCTAGATGCAGGAAGTTTGTTCCCGATGTTGGGGAAGACCAGAACAAGGGGTCACAGTTCAATGATAAAGAGGAAATCCTTTAGGACCGAGATGAGAAAAACATTTTTCACACAGAGAGTGGTGAATCTCTGGAACTCTCTGCCACAGACGGTAGTTGAGGCCACAGTTCATTGGCTATATTTAAGAGGGAGTTAGATGTGGCCCTTGTGGCTAAAGGGATCAGGGGGTATGGAGAGAAGGCAGGTACAGGATACTGAGTTGGATGATCATATTGAATGGCGGTGCAGGCTTGAAGGCCTACTCCTGCACCTATTTTCTATGTTTTTTTGTTTCTAAAGGGAAGATACTTTGTTGTATTCATGAGAGAGTTAGATTTAGCTCTTAGGGCTGATGGAATCAAGGGATATGGGGGAGAAGGCAGGAACGGGGTACTGATTCTGGATGATCAGCCATGATCACATTGAATGGCGGCGCTGGCTCGAAGGGCCGAATGGCCTACTCCTGCACCTATTGGCCATGATTCTAAACTAAACCAAGTGTCTTGGCTATGTTTTGTCCCTCGGCTAACAGTTGAGGGAATTGATGTTATTACTAGTCATTGGTAATTGTTGAAATTCTCCAGGCAGAAGATGGTTGCTACACTCCCACAATACACGAGCAATAACAACGAGAGAGTACTTGGCTGCAAAACAACTTCAAAACTGCCCGAGGCTACTCAGGGCAGAACTGCAAGTCCTCTCCTCACATTTAACATGGAATTAAAGGACGTTTTTTTCAGCAAGGAGACGTGGAGAAATTTCTTCAGTCAGCGGGCGGTGAATCTATGGAATTCTTTGCCACAGAAGGCTGTGGAGGCCAAGTCAGTGGATATTTTTTCCAAGGCAGAGATAGATAGATTCTTGTGTTTAAGTAGGAACTGCAGATGCTGGAAAATCGAAGGCAGCCAAAAGTGCTGGAGAAACTCAGCGGGTGCAGCAGCATCTATGGAGCGAAGGAAATAGGCGACGTTTCGGGCCGAAACCCTTCTTCAGATAGATTCTGATTAGTACGGGTGTCAGGGGTTTTGGGGAGAAGGCAGGAGAATGGGGTTAGAAGGGAGAGAGAGATCAGCCACGATTGAATGGCGGAGTAGACTTGATGGGCCGAATGGCCTAATGCTACTCCTATTCCGTATGACCATATGACTTGAAGGGACCGATGTGGACTGAAATGGTGGGTGGGAGAAGGGAATAGAGAGAGAGAGAGTCACATATCAACCAGGAAATGCAACTGATAGTTTACTAGACACTCAGACAGCACCGAATGTCTGTTTAGTCTAGTTCATTGTGTACCGAGGTACAGTGAAAAGCTTTTGTGTTGTGTGCTACCCAGTCAGGAGAAAGGCAAGGTCTTTCCAGGTGCGGCAGAGGTGCATCTGCACCTCCTCCAACCTCATCTATTGCATCCGCTGCTCTAGGTGTCAGCTGATCTACATCGGTGAGACCAAGCGCAGGCTTGGCGATCGCTTCGCCCAACACCTCCGCTCGGTTCGCAATAACCAACCTGATCTCCCGGTGGCTCAGCACTTCAACTCCCCCTCCCATTCCGAATCCGACCTTTCTGTCCTGGGCCTCCTCCATGGCCAGAGTGAGGCCCAGCGCAAATTCTCCAATTTCAGGTAGAGCCTACTTTCTCCTCCCCTTCTCAGCTCTTCCTTTCTTCTTCCCGCCTCCCCCACCCTCACATCAGTCTGAAGAAGGGTCTTGACCCGAAACGTTGCCTATTTCCTTTGCTCCATAGATGCTGCCTCACCGGCTGAGTTTCTCCAGCATGTTTGTCTATCTAGGAGAAAGACAACACATGACTACAATCAAGCTGTGTACAGTGTACTGCTGCAGGAAAAAGGGAATAACGTTTAGTATTTGGTTTGGTTTAGTTTGGTTAATTGTCACGTGCAGCGAGGTACAGTGAAAAGCTTTTGTGTTACGTGCTACCCAGTCAGTGAGAAACCTGTACATGATTACAGTCAAGCGGTCCACAGTGTAGATCAGGGGTCAACAAGCTACGGCCCATGGGCCGAATGCGGCCCGTAACCCGAAATCTTCCGGCCCGCGTGCTTCTGTCATCTCTGGTATCTCCTGGGCCCGAGGGCTGCGGTGACGCAAGGAGGCCTGCGCTAGTGGCCGCAATCGTGGAGCCGCTCAGCAGCGGTAAGCGGCGAGTAGCTGAGCAGCGCTAAGCGGGGGCGCCATGTTGGTGAGCGCCCGTAACTAGGGGCGCCATGTTGGTGAGCGCCCGTAACTAGGGGCGCCATGTTGGTGAGCGCCCGTAACTAGGGGCGCCATGTTGGTGAGCGCCCGTAACTAGGGGCGCCATGTTGGTGAGCGCCCGTAACTAGGGGCGCCATGTTGGTGAGCGCCCGTAACTAGGGGCGCCATGTTGGTGTGCGCCCGTAACTAGGGGCGCCATGTTGGTGAGCGCCTGTAACTAGGGGTACCATGTTGGTGAACGCCCTTAACTTGGGGCGCCATGTTGGTGAGCGCCCGTAACTAGGGGCACCATGTTGGTGAACGCCCGTAACTAGGGGCGCCATGTTGGTGAGCACCCGTAACTAGGAGCCTTGAAGGGGCGGGATCTATTTGAACACGTGGTTTGATGCCTGCCATCCGGGGCGGGATCTATGCGTACACGTGATAGATGTGGCCCGCCATCTGCTCACTGACACGCGTCCCGGCCCCTATGCAGAACAAGGTTGCCCACCCCTGGTGTAGATACAGGAAAGAAAGGGAATAAGGTTTAGTGTTCAGCTAAGTTTATTATCACCTGTACCGTGGTACAGTGAAAAGCTTCTCTGTTGCGTTCTATCCGGTAAACGAAAAGACAATACAGATTACAATCTAGCAATTTGCAGTGTACAGATACAGGAAAAAGGGAATAACGTTTAGTGCAAGATAAAGTTTAATAAAGTCTGATTCAAGATAATCCAAGGGTCTCTAATGAGGTAGATAGTAGCTCAGGACCGCTCTCTCGTTAGTGAGAGAACAGTTCTGCTGCCTGATAACAGCTGGGAAGAAACTGTCCCTGAATCTGGAGGTGTGCGTTTTCACACTTCTGTACCTCTTGCCCGATGGGAGAGGGGAGAAGAAGGGAGTGGCCGGGGTACTGTTGAATTGAAGAGTGTAGCGAGTGTAATGAATCTTCTGGGAACTTCCTCTTCTGGGACCTTTCTCGCAAGAAGACTACAAGATTCATAGGATAGGGAAGCATTTCATGGCCAATAAGATGCATGCAGTGAGCAGTTACCTACACTTCGTGGCTGCCCCAGAGAGCTCTGGTGCAGCGTGAGACCAAAGCATTGAGTTCATGAGTTTCTGCATCGGATTAGATGCATTAGACTGCAAAATATTGGCTTGCAAATTGAGCGGATATCCCACACGATATTACATTGAATATAAGTGTGTTAAAGATCAACGTTTAAGGATTATAATGTAATATCTTAAGGTGAAGGGGTAAAGATTTAATAGGATCGGGGTTGTCAATAGGCCGGGGATGAGTTGGTGTGAGTATTTGAACCACCGCCTTCAGGTCATTTTTACACACAAAGGGTGGTGGGTGTATGGAACGATCTGCCGGAGGAGGCAGTTGAGGCAGGGACTATCCCAATGTTTAAGAAACATTTGGACAGGTACATGGATAGGACAGGTTTAGAGGGATATGGGCCAAATGCAAGCAGGTAGGACTAGTGTAGCTGGGACATATTTGTTGGTGTGGGCAAAGTGGGCCAAAGGGCCTGTTTCCATGGCTGCAACCTTCCCCCCCATTGACAAACTGTACACAACAAGGGCCAGGAAGCGAGCGGGCAAGATCATCTCTGACCCCTCTCACCCTGGCCACAAACTCTTTGAATCACTTCCCTATGGAAGGCGACTCCGGACTGTCAAAGCTGCCACAGCCAGGCATAAAAACAGCTTTTTATCCACGAGTAGTAGCTCTACTCAATAACCAAAAATCTGTAGCCTCCTTTTGCTCTGGTATTTTATTTAATGCACATGTTTAATCAATAATGTTTTATTATTAATGTTTAATGTTTTATGTGTTATTCCTAACTGTCACTGTATGTCATGTTGTCATTTGTGGGCGGAGCACCAAGGCAAATTCCTTGTATGTGAATACTTGGTCAATAAACAACAACAACAACAACAACAACAACAACAACAACAACAACTTCTTCTTCCTCTTCCTCTTCCTCCTCTTCCTCCTCTTCCTCTTCTTCCTCTTCCTCTTCCTCTTCCTCTCTTCCTCTTCCTCTCCTCCTTTCTCTTCCTCTTCCTCTTCTTCCTCTTCCTCTTCCTCTCCTTGATCCAGTGATCTCCAAACTACTGTTTGCCCTGAAAGAAATTTCCCAGAAATGGAAGATTTAAGTTTAGAAACTGACAGAAAGTGCTGGAATAACTGAACAGGTCAGAACATAGAGAGAGGTGACGTTTTGGGTTGGAATCTTTCTCGTCTGAAGAAGGGTCCCAACTTGAAATATCATCTCTCCATGTCCTCCACAATGCTGCCTGGCCTGTTGAGTTACTACAGTGCCTTTTATTTGGTAAAGCAGCATCAGCGGTTCCTTGCGTCTCCAAATTGAAGGCATTTCAACTTGGTCATGAAATGTGCATGTAATTTATCCCCCGCTGTAAAGAAGCATCATAATTTGAGTCTGCTCCAGTCTGCTATGGTCTTTACATGCCAATTCCGTTGCTAGTTTCTATGGAGATACAAAGTTTAACTCACATGGCTGTTTTGCAATCTTATAAAAGACTTTCCCCGATCAATGTTTTCATGAAGCAGCTCACAGTCATAGAGTGATACAGCGTGGAAACAGGCCCTTCGGCCCAACTTGCCCACACCGGCCAACATGAGTGAGTTTATTGGCCAAGTATTCACATACAAGGAATTTGCCTTGGTGCTCCACCCGCAAGTGACACATGAAATACAGTGTCAGTTTAAGAATGATACATAAAACATTAAACATTAATAATAAAACATTATTGATTAAACATGTGAATTAAAGAAAATACCAGAGCAAAAGGAGGCTACAGATTTTTTGTTGTTGAGTAGATCAACTACACATGGAAAAAGGCTGATTTTATGTCCGTCTGTGGCAGCTTTGACAGTCCGGAGTCGCCTTCCACAGGGAAGCGATTCAAAGAGTTTATGGTCAGGGTGAGAGGGGTCAGAGATGATCTTGCCCGCTCGCTTCCTGGCCCTTGCAGTGTGCAGTTTGTCAATGAGGGGAAGGTTGCAGCCAATAACCTTCTACAGCTACACTAGTCCCACCTCCCTGCGTTTGTTCCATATCCCTCCGAACCTGTCCTGTCCATGTACCTGTCTAACTGTTTCTTAAACATTGGGATAGTCCCAGCCTCAACTACCTCCTCTGGCAGCTTGTTCCGTACACACCCACCACCCAACACTTAAAGAAGTGTTGATATAGAACGGAGGAACATGATGCTTCAAACTCCACTTTCCCAGTTCTGATGAACTGAACCATTGCCTCTGTTTCTTATTACTCGATGCCTCTTAACCTACTGAGTAGTTTAGTGTAGTTTAGCTTAGTTTAGTTTAGAGACACAGCATGGAAACAGGCCCTTCGGCCCACCGAGCCCGCTCTGGCCAGCGACCCCCGCACACTAGTTCTATCCATCACAATAGGGACAAACTGCAAACATGTACGTCTTTGTAGCGAGGGAGGAAACCGGAGCACCCGGACAAAACCTGGCAGCAGGGGCGGGCACGGTGGCGCAGCGGTAGAGTTGCTGCCTCACAGCGCCAGAGACCTGGGTTCCATCCTGACATAGAAACATAGAACATAGAAATTAGGTGCAGGAGTAGGCCATTAAGCCCTTCGAGCCTGCACCGCCATTCAATATGATCATGGCTGATCATCCAACTCAGTATCCCGTACCTGCCTTCTCTCCATACCCCCTGATCCCCTTAGCCACAAGGGCCACATCTAACTCCCTCTTAAATATAGCCAATGAACTGGCCTCAACTACCCTCTGTGGCAGAGAGTTCCAGAGATTCACCACTCTCTGTGTGAAAAAAGTTCTTCTCATCTCGGTTTTAAAGGATTTTTCCCCCTTATCCTTAAGCTGTGACCCCTTGTCCTGGACTTCCCCAACATCGGGAACAATCTTCCTGCATCTAGCCTGTCCAACCCCTTAAGAATTTTGTAAGTTTCTATAAGATCCCCTCTCAATCTCCTAAATTCTAGAGAGTATAAACCAAGTCTATCCAGTCTTTCTTCATAAGACAGTCCTGACATCCCAGGAATCAGTCTGGTGAACCGTCTCTGCACTCCCTCTATGGCAATAATGTCCTTCCTCAGATTTGGAGACCAAAACTGTACGCAATACTCCAGGTGTGGTCTCACCAAGACCCTGTACAACTGCAGTAGAACCTCCCTGCTCCTATACTCAAATCCTTTTGCAATGACTACGGGCGCTGTCTGTACGGAGTGTGTACGTTCTCCCCGTGACCTGCGTGGGTTTTCTCCGGGTGCTCCTGTGTCTTGGTTATATATAACCATATAACCATATAACCATATAACCATATAACAATTACAGCACGGAAACAGGCCATCTCGACCCTTCTAGTCCGTGCTGAACACATTGTACTATTTGTAGGCTAATTGGCTGTGATAACATTTTAAATTGTCGCTGCTGTGTAGGATAGTGCTAGTGTACAGGGGCGATCACTGGACGGTGTGGACTCAGTGGGCCCTAGGTCAGGAAATAAGATATAAGATACAACCTATAAGAATATTAAGGGTTTGGACACGCTAGGGACAGGAAACGTGTTCCAGATGTTGGGGGAGCCCAGAACCGGGGGCCACACACAGTTTAAGAATAAGGGGTAAGCCATTTAGAACGGAGACGAGGAACAACTTTTTCACACAGAGAGTGGTGAGTCTGTGGAATTCTCTGCCTCAGAGGGCGGTGGAGGCCGGTTCTCTGGATGCTTTCAAGAGAGAGTTAGATAGGGCCCCTAAAGATAGCGGAGTCAGGGGATATGGGGAGAAACGGGGTACTGATTGTGGATGGTCAGCCATGATCACATTGAATGGAGCTGCTGGCTCGAAGGGCCGAATGGCCTATTCCTGCGTCTAATGCCTATTGTCTATTGTCTATTGCCCTGTTTCCACGCTGCATCTGTAAAATCTAAAGAATCCTGGCCATTTCATGTTAGGATTGGTTGATATTTTGCGTCTCAGTATTAGCAAGGCCCAGCAGCCTTTGTCAAGGACAAGGTATTTGTGGACAAGTGCCAAGGAATACTCAGCTGTTGGTCCATTCGTGAAGCAACCCTTCAAACAAGCCACAGCATTCCTCATCAATATATTTTGTTCATTCCAAAACCAAACACAACATCAGGCCTGCCATATGTTCTTGCTTTGCGACAGATGACCACGTTCATTCACTTCTTAGTTTCAACAAACACGATCGTGCAGAATATTGAGGTTTAATCCGGGGAATATATTGTAATAGCGTAACTTAGGACAGTCGATATCATCCTTATCTCATGTCCCTCGTAGTCACCGGGTCAGACAGTAAGGAAACAGGCCCTTCAGCCCAACTCGTTCATGCTGACCAAGATGCCCACAGCTGAGCTAGCCCCATTTGCCCCCATTTGGCCCATATCCCTCTCAACCTTTCCCACTCGTGTCTCTGCCCAGATGACCTTTGAACCTTGAACGAGCAGTCACGGTGGTGCAGCGGTAGAGTTGCTGCCATGCAGCGTTTGCAGCGCAGGTTCAATCCCGACTGCGGATGCTGTCTGTACGGAGTTTGCACGTTCTCCCCGTGACCTGCGTGGGTTTTCTCCGGATGCTCTGGTTTGTAGGTTAATTGGCTTTAATCTTTAAGAGCCCTATCTAACTCTCTCTTGAAAGCATCTAGAGAACTGGCCTCCACCGCCCTCTGAGGTAGAGAATTCCACAGACTCACCACTCTGTGTGTGAAAAAGTGTTTCCTCGTCTCCGTTCTAAATGGCTTACCCCTTATTCTTAAACTGTGGTCCCTGGTTCTGGACTCCCCCAACATCGGGAACATGTTTCCTGCCTCTAGCGTGTCCAAACCCTTAATAATCTCATATGTTTCAATAAGATTCCCTCTCATCCTTCTAAATTCCAGAGTGTACAAGCCCAGCCGTTCCATTCTCTCAGCGTATGACAGTCCCGCCATCCCGGGAATTAACCCTGTAAACCTACGCTGCACTCCCTCAATAGCAAGAATGTCCTTCCTCAAATTTGGAAACCAAAACTGCACACAATACTCCAGGTGTGGTCTCACTAGGGTCCTGTACAACTGCAGAAGGACCTCTTTGCTCCTATACTCAACTCCTCTTGTTATGAAGGCCAGCATATAATTTGCTTTCTTCACTGCCTGCTGTACCTGCATGCTTACTTTCATTGACTGGTGAACAAGGACCCCCAGATCCCGTTGTACTTCCCCTTTTCCCAACTTGACACCATTTAGATAATAATCTGCCTTCCAGTTTTTGCTACCAAAGTGGATAACCTCACATTTATCCGCAATAAACTGTATCTGCCATGCATCTGGCCACTCCCCCAACCTGTCCAAGTCACCCTGCATTCTCATAGCATCCTCCTCACAGTTCACACTGCCACCCAGCTTTGTGTCATCTGCAAATTTGCTAATGTTACTTTGAATCCCTTCATCCAAATCATTGATGTATATTGTAAATAGCTGCGGTCCCAGCACCGAGCCTTGCGGTACCCCACTAGTCACTGCCTGCCATTCTGAAAGGGTCCCGTTAATCCCTATTCTTTGTTTCCTGTCTGCCAACCACTTATCTATCCATGTCAGCACTCTACCCCCAATACCATGTGCCCTAATTTTGCCCACTAATCTCCTATGTGGGACCTTATCGAAGGCTTTCTGAAATTCTAGATACACTACATCCACTGGCTCCCCTTCATCCATTTTACTTGTCACATCCTCAAAACATTCCAGAAGATTAGTCAAGTAGGATTTCCCTTTCGTAAATCCATGCTGACTTGGACTAATCCTTATACTGCTATCCAAATGCAGCGTTATTACCTCTTTAATAATTGACTCCAGCATCTTCCCCACCACCAATGTCAGGCTAACTGGTCTATAATTCCCTGTTTTCTCTCTTGCTGCTTTCTTGAAAAGTGGGACACCTTTAGCTACCCTCCAATACACAGGAACTGATCCTGAATCTGTAGAACATTGGAAAATGATCACCAATGCATCCACTATTTCTAGAGCCACCTCCTTGAGTACCCTGGGATTCAGACCATCAGGCCCAGGGGGATTAAGTTTAGTTTAGATTAGTTTAGTTCAGTATTAGCCCAGAACCAGGGGTCACACATATTAAATATAAGGAGTAGGGCATTTATGACTAAGATGAGGGAAAACCTTTTCACCCAGAGTTGTGAATCTGCGGAATTCTCTGCCACAGAAGGCAGTGGAGGCCGATTCACTAGATATTTTCAAGAGAGAGATAGATTTAGCTCTTAGGGCTAACGGAATCAAGGGATATGGGGAGAAAGCAGGAACGGGGTACTGATTTAGGATGATCATGTTGAATGTATTGAATGGCAATGCTATCTCGAAGGGCTGAATGGCCTACTCCTGCACCTATTTTCTATGTTTCTATGATTCAATTCAGTTCAATTGAGTTTTCTCCGGGTGCCCCAGTTTCCTCCCACACTCCAAAGGCATACAGGTTTGTAATTTAATTAGCTTTGGTAAATTGCCGCTAGTGTGCAGGGAACTAGTGGGTGGGATCGCTGGCCAGCACAGACTCGGTGGGCTGAAGGGCCTGTTTCCACCAGCACTATCCCACACACTAGGGACTATTTTAACAGTTTCACTGAAGCCAATTAACCTCCACACTTGTACGTCTTTGGAGTGTGGGAGGAAACCGGAGCACCCGGAGAAAACCCACGCCGGTCACGGGGAGAACGTGCAAACTCCGTACAGACAGCGCCCGTGGTCAGGATCGAACCCGGGGTCTCTGGCTCCGTGAAGCATCAGCTCTACCCGCTGCAGCACCGTGCCGCCCGTGGTTACGCATTGACTGTCGTTCCCACTCATCTTGTCAGCAGACAAGCAATTGCCATTCATTAATTAGTTTCAGTAAGTGGCCAGACCCACGTGACACTGGAGACGAGAGAGTGTTTGTCGCCTAGAGTCAGTGCTGTTACTGCCTGGCTTCAAACACTTTGACAAGCACCGTCCCTGCTGTGCAGTCAACGTAGGCTTGACAGTGAGCAGAGGCAGAGTGGACATGTAGAGAGAGAGAGAGAGAGAGAATGAGCATCTGAGAGAGAGCGAGATATGTGGCCACGTAGGCCCTGCATGCAGAATTTTGTTGGAACATCCTCCGTATCCAAAGGAAACGAGTTTGAGTATAGGAGCAGGGAGGTTCTACTGCAGTTGTACAGGGTCTTGGTGAGACCACACCTGGAGTATTGCGTACAGTTTTGGTCTCCAAATCTGAGGAAGGACATTATTGCCATAGAGGGAGTGCAGAGAAGGTTCACCAGACTGATTCCTGGGATGTAAGGACTGTCTTATGAAGAAAGACTGGATAGACTCGGTTTATACTCTCTAGAATTTAGGAGATTGAGAGGGGATCTTCAGATTCAGATTCAGATTCAATTTTAATTGTCATTGTCAGTGTACAGTACAGAGACAACGAAATGCATTAAACAACGAAATGCATCTTATAGAAACTTACAAAATTCTTAAGGGGTTGGACAGGCTAGATGCAGGAAGATTGCTCCCGATGTTGGGGAAGTCCAGGACAAGGGGTCACAGCTTAAGGATAAGGGGGAAATCCTTTAAAACCAAGATGAGAAGAACTTTTTTCACACAGAGAGTGGTGAATCTCTGGAACTCTCTGCCACAGAGGGTAGTCGAGGCCAGTTCATTGGCTATATTTAAGAGGGAGTTAGATGTGGCCCTTGTGGCTAAGGGGATCAGACGGTATGGAGAGAAGGCAGGTACGGGATACTGAGTTGGATGATCAGCCATGATCATATTGAATGGCGGTGCAGGCTCGAAGGGCCGAATGGCCTACTCCTGCACCTAATCTCTATGTTTCTATGTTTCTGTGAAAACACCAGCAAACGCATGTAGGGCGGAACTAGGCAGATACCCACTGATAATAAATATCCAGAAAAGAGCACTAAAGATCACCTTAAATCTAGCCCCCCAGATACCCTCCAGTTTAAAGCCCTTCAAACACAAGAGGGGAACCCAGAAAATAGTTCTCTGTGTCAGTTGGTACAGGATCTGGGGGGACAGGTGAGCTTTCTTAAGCCTCCTCAGAAAGTAGAGGCGCTGCTGCGCCTTTTTGATCAGCTTGGAGGTGTTGAGAGACCAGGACAGATCTTCCGAGACACACCGACCAGCATGTCCCATCTACACTAGTCCCACCTGCCAGCGTTTGGCTCATATCCCTCTAAATCTGTCCTTTCCCTATACCTGTCCAAATGTCTCTTAAACATTGGGATAGTCCCTGCTTCAACTACCTCCACTGGCAGCTGGTTCCATACAAGATACAAGATACAAGATACAAGATACATTTAATTGTCATTTGGACCCCTTGAGGTCCAAACGAAATGCCGTTTCTGCAGCCATACATTACAAACAAATAGACCCAAGACACAACATAATTTACATAAACATCCATCACATCGCTGTGATGGAAGGCCAAATAAACTTATCTCTCCACTGCACTCCCCCCCCCCCCCCCCCCCCCCCCCCCCCCCCATGTCAGAGTCAAAGTCAAAGCCCCCGGCTGGCGATGGCGATTGTCCCGCGGCCATTAAAGCCACGCCGGGTGGTGCGAGGTCGCACACCGGGTCTTGATGTTAGAGCCCCCGGTGTGCGCTCGCAGAGTCCCGCGGCCATTCCAAGCCGCCCGGGGCGGTGCTGTAAGGCCCCGCTCCAGGAGCTCTTCAACCCCGCAACTCGGGCGGGAGAAGTCGCCGTTGCGAGAGCCCTGAAAAGCGGTCTCCCTCCAGGGAGCCGCGGGCTCCCGGTGCCGCCGTCCACAGACCTGCCGTTGGAGCCTCCGACTCTCCGGAGGTCGGGCCGCAGCAGCAGCAGCAGCGCTCCTCCACCGCTCCACCCGCTCCGGTCTCGGCCAGCTCCGCGACGGTGAAGTGAGTCGTCGGCACCAGAGTCCCCGGTCTTCTCCTGTTGGAGGCCGCTCCTCGTTGCAGCCCCAACGACAACGGAGACCCGACGAGAAAAGGTCGGGTCTCCCGTGCAGGGAGAGATTTAAAAGTTACCCCGCCCCCCCACGCACACACCCCAACAAAAAATAACAAAAACTACATTTAAACACAGACAGAAAATAATAAAACGCGGACAGACTGCAGAGGCCGCTGCTGACCAGAGTCGCGCCGCCCACCAACGAAATTATACACCCACCCCCCTCTGTGTAAAAAACAGTTATCCCACAGTTTCCTTTTATATATCCCCCCCCCCCCCCCCCCCCCCCCTCGCCTTAAACCTATGTCATCTGTTTCTTGATTCCCCAACTCTGGGCAAAAGACTCTGTGCGTCTACCCAATAGATTCCTCTCATGAGCCAGCACACCTCCATAAGATCACCCCTCAATAGTTGAGGTAAGCTTTTAATAATATAATAATAATAATAATAACTTTATTTATAAAGCGCTTTTAGACAACATCAGTTACCACAAAGTGCTGTACATGGGAAGTCAACAAAAAGTTATTATAAACTACTAAAACCATTAAGACGACAGGACTATAAAAACAGTAAAAATTGAAAGACATTAAAAGCACTAAAAACAGGAACAATGTTTCAGCCAGTGTCGAAAGCCAGTGAATAAAAGTGAGTTTTTAGGGAGGATTTAAAGATGGACAGTGAAGGGGCCTGTCTGATCTGCAGCGGCAAGGTGTTCCAGAGTGCCGGGGCAGCAACAGAAAAGGCTCTATCCCCTCTGAGCTTCCGCTTAGACCTTGGTACCTCAAGGAGCAGCTGATCCGCTGACCTGAGGCACCAGGTAGGAGCATATAGGTGGAGCAGCTCAGAGAGGTAAGGCGGGGCGAGGCCATTCAATGATTTAAAAACAAATAAAAGAATTTTAAAATGAACTCGAAAGTGCACTGGGAGCCAGTGAAGGGAGGCCAGAATTGGCGTAATGTGCTCCCTCTTTCCAGTTCCGGTTAAAAGGCGAGCGGCAGCATTTTGGACCAACTGGAGACGAGCCAACGAAGCTCGTGAGACTCCAGAGTAGAGTGCGTTACAGTAATCCAGCCGAGATGAAATAAAGGCATGGATTACTGTTTCAAAATGCTGCCGCTCCATTGCTATTTTAAAATGCTATTTTACTCCACTATATTCTACAAGGTAAGGCTGTTGACCATGATACTGACAAGAACCAGGCCGTTCTTTCAGGAAGGAGATGAGGAGAAATTTCTTTAGTCAGAGGGTGGTGAATCTGTGGAATTCTCAGCCTCAGACGGCTGTGGAGGCCATGTCAGTGGATGCTTTTAAGGCAGAGATAGATAGATTCTTGATGAGTACGGGTGTCAGAGGTTATGGGGAGAAGGCAGGAGAATGGGGTTAGGAGGGAGAGATAGATCAGCCATGAAATAATGGCAGAGTAGACTTGATGGGCCGAATGGAGACACAATTCAATTCAACTTTAATGTCATTGCACAAATACGAGTATGGGTACAACGAAATGCAGTTTAGCGTCAGTCCGTAGTATAGTGCAATATAGAAATAAAAATACAGAATAATTAAACAATGTGGACGGAGAGACTGGAGAAATCTATCGGCGGGACTCCGAGTTCAGCAATGTGATGGTATTATTGTAGAAGCTGTTCCTCATCCTACTAGTACGAGACCTGAGGCTCCTGTACCGCCTCCCTGATGGGAGGAGGGCAAACAGTCCATGGTTGGGGTGGGAGGGGTCTTTAATGATCTTCCCGGCCCGTCTCAGACACCGTTTTTGGTGGAGGGCATCCATGGCAGGGAGCGGGGCACCGATGATGTACTGCGCGGTTTTCACCACCCGTTGTAGTGCATTCCTGTCCGCTACGGTGCAACTGCTGTACCATACCGTGAAGCAGGTGGTCAGGATGCTTTCGATGGTACAGCGGTAAAAGTTGGTCAGGATCTGGGGGGACAGGTGGGCTTTCTTGAGCCTCCTCAGGAAGTAAAGGCGCTGCTGTGCCTTTTTGATCAGCTTGGAGGTGTTGAGGGACCAGGACAGATCCTCCAAGATATGTACCCCGAGGAATTTGTAGTTGGAGACGCGCTCCACCTCAGTCCCGTTTATATGGATGGGGGTATGTCTGCCCCCTCTGATCTTCCTGAAGTTGACAATAATTTCCTTCGTCTTCTTGGAGTTGAGGACGAGGTTATTGTTGACACACCAGGTTGTCAGGTGCTGGACCTCATCCCTGTAGGCTGACTCGTCGTTGTCACTGATCAGCCCTACCACCGTGGTGTCGTTGGCAAATTTTATGATGGCGTTGGAGCCACACTTAGGGATGCAGTCGTGGGTGAAGAGGGAGTAGAGGAGAGGGCTGAGCACACAGCCCTGTGGCACGCCGGTGTTCAGTGTTATAGTGGAGGAGGTGAGGTTGTTGACCCTAACAGACTGTGGTCTGTTGGTGAGGAAATCCAGTGTCCAGTTGCACAGGGAGGTGGAGATGCCAAGTCCGCTGAGTTTGGTGATCAAACTGGCGGGGATGACAGTATTAAAGGCGGAGCTGAAATCAAAATGCTGGAGTAACTCAACGGGACAGGCAGCATCTCTGGAGAGAAGGAACGGGTGACGTTTCGGGTGGAGACCCTTCTTCAGACTGATATCAGGGGAGTGGGTGGGACAGAGATAGAATGTAGTCGGAGACAGTCAGGCTGGTGGGAAAACTGTGAAGGGGGAAGGGATGGAGAGAGAGGGAAAGCAAGGGTTACTTGAAGTTAGAGAAGTCAATGTTCATACGGCTGGGGTGTAAGCTACCCAAGCGGAATATGAGGTGCTGGTCCTCCAGTTTACGGTGGGACTCACTCTGGCCATGGAGGAGGCCCAGGACAGAAAGGTCGGATTGGGAATGGGAGGGGGAGTTGGAGTGCTGGGCCACCGGGAGATCAGGCTGGTTAAGGCGGACTGAGCGGAGGTGTTCGGGGGAAACGATCGCCGAGTTTGCGCTTGGTCTCGCCGATGTACAGGAGATGGCCTGAATGTTCTGATTCCACTCCTATCACTTATGACCTTATGAACAACTCGCTTTTACGCTGGGTTGGATCTTTCACAAGATGACGGAGATTTGATTTGGTATTTGACCCGACAAGTCTCACCTTGGAAGGACACAGGGCAGTAGTTAGCTCAACGGGTCGGGCAGCATCTGTGGAGAAATTGGATAGGTGACGTTGTGCGTCGGGGGCCCTTCTTCAGTGATTGTAGCTTCCCCCCCTGTGAAATGTACACCCTTTGTGAAGGTGGCGGAGTGGGGAGGGGGAGGTTGGGGGGGGGAGGTGGTGAGTGAAAGCAAGTTCCCTTCAGCAGTTCTGCGTTTCTGCTGATGGGGACTTCACCCCAGTTTTACTGTTCACAGACCCATACATTTCCAATTGAATTGTTAATCTGCGCATACACACATTAACCAGGGAGTCACAAAATGCTGGAGTAACTCCGCGGGACAGGCAGCATCTCTGGAGGGAAGGAATGGGGGACGTTTTGGGTCGAGACCCTTCTTCGGATTGAGGGTGAAGGGAGAGGGCGTCTAGAGATAAGACAATACACAATAGACAATAGGTGCAGGAGTAGGCCATTCGGCCCTTCAAGCCAGCACCGCCATTCAATGTGATCATGGCTGATCATCCACAATCAGTACCCCGTTCCTGCCTTCTCCCCTTATCCCCTGACTCCGCTATCTTTAAGAGCCCTATCTAGCTCTCTCTTGAAAGCATCCACAGAACCGGCCTCCACCACCCTCTGAGAATTCCACAGACTCACCACTCTCTGTGAGAAAAAGTGTTTCCTCGTCTCTGTTCTAAATGGCTTACTCCTTATTCTTAAACTGTGTGGCCCCTGATTCTGGATTCCCCAACATCGGGAACATGTTTCCTGCCTCTAGCGTGTCCAAACCCTTAACAATCCTATATGTTTCAATGAGATGCCCTCTCATCCTTCTAAACTCCAGAGTGTACAAGCCCAGCTGCTCCATTCTCTCGGCATGGAGAAGGGTGAGGTGTGAGGTTTAATATACTCTTCCATATCTTTAGTTTTCCTCTCCGCTGGCGCTCGGTCTGAAGAAGGGTCTCGACCTGAAACGTCACCCATTCCTTCTCTCCAGAGATGCTGCCTGACCCGCTGAGTTATACCAACATGTTGCGTCTATCTTCGGTGTAAACCTGCACCTGCAGTTCCTTCCAACACAGGGCACCTTGTCATCTGGTCCTCGATTCCTTTGCCCTGGGCAAAAGGCTCCGTGCTTCTACCCGATATAATCCTCTCATGATCTTGAACACCTCTATCAGATCACCCATCAATATGTTGAGACGAACCTTTTTACCTTTATATTCCACAAGGCAATGCATGTGTAACCCAACATCTGCCGTCCCTACCTTTGATATTTTGCTGGCTAACAGAGAAAGGTTATGTCAGGAGACATTATTCCCACACTGTAACGACAGCATAGAACATCCAATGAATGGGAAACACCAACATTTTATTCAGAGCGCTTGGCGTCTCAAGAATTTAACCGGGCCACTTTTGTCTTTTTAAACAACGTGCAATTGATTTCTCGTGGACTCTAGGCTAGCTTTATTGTGCTGGTGACACATACATCGACAGCACAAACACACACACTAGGGTCCCACCAACACCTTGGATTCCACTGTGAATTTGAACCAAATATATCCAATCCCATATTTCTGTCCACCATTTATAATGGTGCCGTTCAGTTTAGTTTGTTGTCACGTGTACAGTGAAAACCTTTTGTTGCGCGCCACAAAGGAAAGCCAACCTCATTACACAGGATCCCACCCACAAGTCTTTCCAACGTCTGCCATCAGGCCGCCGATATAAAGTCCCCCTATCCAAGAAAAACATCCACAAAAACTCATTCATACCCATTGCCATAAACAGCTTAAATACAAAATGAACAATGGACAAATTAACCCTGACGCATTGTCACTTTACACGTATCCACAACTTTTATCTTGTCTGTTTTTACAGTTTTTAATCTTTATATTTGCTTTTAAGATCGATACACACTGTGTGTGCTCGCAGAAATCTGTGCTGTATGACTGCTTGTCAGTACCTTGTCCTGTCTGTATGTTGAGCCACGTCAAAGAAGATTTTCCGTTACGACAGACAATAAAGTTTTCTGAATCTGAATCTGAATCTGAATCTAACCAGTCAGCAGAAAGACAATACACGATTACAATGAAGCCATTCACAGTGTACAGAAGGGATATGGAAGGGCAGTGGGACATATCTCCGCCTCTTTCACTCCTTCGTTAGTTCTGGGGTTTTTCCGTTTTTTTCTTTTTCGTGTTTTTCTTGAAATTCTTTCTTCTCTTTTTCTTTTCTCCTTTCTTTCCCTTTTTTCCCTTTTTCCTTTTTTCCGATCTAGTCATTAGTTTATAAAATGTTAAAACTGAAGCAGTACGGAAAACTGTGTAACTGTTATGTCGATTATTTTCTCTTTGTACAATTGCTTCTAATAAAAAATAAATAATGTTTAAAAAGAATTAAATAAAATGTCAGTGTACCAATGAATAAAAATAAATAAATGAATAAATAAATAAATAAATACATTTTAAAATAAAAGCAAAAAAAATTAAAAATTGAAAAAAAAAACAGTGTACAGATACATGATAAGGGAATAATGTTTAGTGCAAGGTAAAGCCAGCTAAGTCCGATCAAGGATAGTCTGAGGGTCACCAATGAGGTAGATAGTAGTTCAGGACTGCTCTCTGGTTGTGGTAGGATGGTTCAGTTGCCTGATAACAGCCGGGAAGAAATTGTAGATAGACACAAAATGCTGGAGTAAAGGGCTTGTCCCACTTTGACGTAATTTGCGTGTCATTTACATGTCACGACGCGCGCGCCTGGCGTGCATTACGTGCGCGTGGTTAGACGTGGTGAGGCGCGGTGGCGTAGGCAGTGATGTGAGGTAGCGTGCGGTGACCCAGGATTTCGGGATTCTCAAAATCCTCGCACGCCACCTTGTGTGACGCCCGAGTGGGACAGGCCCTTTTAACTCAACGGGACAGGCAGCATCTGTGGAGATAAGGAACGGGTGAATGTTTTGGGTCGTCCGTGAATCTGGAAGTGAGCGTTTTCACACTTCTATACCTTTGGCCCAATTGGCGAGGTATCGATGTGGAAACACACAAGGACATTATTTTCTTACATACAGTCTAGTAGAATATTGCCAGACCGAAGCACAATCACCGATTAGCAACGTGTACAGAAATAGTCCACGGAGCCCGCGTGCAAGAGACGCCAGGTTCTGGCGCCATTTTCAATAGACAATAGACAGTAGGTGCAGGAGTAGGCCATTCGGCCCTTCGAGCCTGCACCGCCATTCAATATGATCATGGCTGATCATCCAACTCAGTATCCTGTACCTGCCTTCTCTCCATACCCCGTGATCCCCTTAGCCACAAGGGCCACATCTAACTCCCTCTTAAATATAGCCAATGAACTGGCCTCGACTACCTTCTGTGGCAGAGAGTTCCAGAGATTCACCACTCTCTGTGTGAAAAAAGTTTTTCTCATCTCGGTTTTAAAGGATTTCCCCCTTATCCTTAAGCTGTGACCCCTTGTCCTGGACTTCCCCAACATCGGGAACAATCGTCCTGCAAAGTCAAGTCCGCACTCTTGTTCTCATGAGGGGCTCCCGATCCAGGCGAACCCCAGGCTGCTGCAGGGCCTCCAGCCATCGCCTTCCTTGGTCGTGTGGATCGACCAGCGAACCGACGGCACGGTAGAGTTGCTGCCTCACAGCGCCAGAGACCCGGGTTCGATCCCGACTACGGGCGCCGTCTGTACGGAGTTTGTACGTTCACCCCGTGACCCGCGTGGGTTTTCTCCGGGTGCTCCGGTTTCCTCCCACACTCCGCACACGTGCAGGGTTATAGGTTAATTGGCTTGGCATGAATGTGAAATTGTCCTCAGTGTGTGTAGGGTAGTGTTAGCGTACGGGGGTCGCTGGTCAGCACGGACTCGGTGGGAGGAAGGGCCTGTTTCCGCGCTGTATCTCTAAACTAAACTAAACTAAACCCCTCCTTCGTTCCCCGGGGGTTGGGAGCCCCCCGCTGTTGATCTCGGGGGTGGGGGGATGGGGGCGGACCCCACTCCAATCTCTCTCCTCTGCTCACTCCTCACTCTGAGGACATCAGCCCCCTCCGACCTCCCGCTCTCTGGTCTTTGGCGTTATGAGCGGGAGCCGGCTCAGTGGGCTCCTGCCAACAGACGCTCGGTGCTGAGGTGGGAGGAAGGGTCCGGGGGGGGGTGGTCTCCCTGTTTGCTCCTGGGCCTGGCCAAGATACCTATTCGCGGGTCACAGCCCACTTTTATTTTAATACAAAGAACATTTATTCAAATAAACACAAATACACTAGTAGTAACAAGATCAACACTGCCATTGTATCCAAGGGAAAGATTAGATTTAGTCCTTTGGGCTAACAGAATCATGGGACGTGGGGAGAAAGCAGGAACGGGGCACTGATTTTGAATGAGCGCGGTGAATGGCGGTGCTGGCTCGAAGGGCCGAATGGCCTACTCCTGCATCTGCGTAAGCTTGGATAAGGGGCAGGCTGCAGGCTCGGGCAGAGCACACTTCTCCCTGGCACAGGTGGCCAGCTTGGCCAGGCCCGGGAGCCAACCGACAGGGAGCCCCACCCCTCCCTCTCGATCTACCCCCACTCCCCCCCTCCCCTCAGGCCCTCTCATCGATGAACTGAGGCCCAGGCCAATTTCAATTTTACAGGCCCCAAAATCAAGATCCCTTTGAAACAGACATTAGGCCTATGCCAAATGGCACTCGTCACATCCCCCTCCTTCAACCCCTCTGATGGGGCCTGTACCCCCCTCCCTGCCGGGTGACCACTGATCAGGAGCATGGGGGCTAAAGTGCAGCTTAAACCAGAGGAGCAGTCCCTTCCGATATGGCCCCCACATCCCACTGGGACCTTGCAGCATCTGTCCAATCCCGCACGCATCAGAAGCCGGCACAGCCCAGAGCAGATGCTCGCACCATTAAAATGCACAATATTATTTCACACCTTTGTTCCAAAACCCGAGATTTAATGCTGCTCACATCCAGCCTTACGATGACTCGTTCATTCATATTCATCTTTGCGAGGTGCCCTCCAAATTGTGAGTGAGGAAATCAGCTCCTCCGAATCACTTGTCTTGCAAGGCAGGCAAATTGCCCGACGCACGGGGCTGGAGTGGGAAGCCTCGGCTAACGTGTCTGCCAGCGATTAGTCAACATAATGAGAAAATGAGCTTTACAAAGCGGAGAATTCATATTTTACTCTGATAGATTCATTCATCTTCACAGCATATTTTTCCCACTTCCGCTAATGTCGAGGCAAAGAATTCCATTTGCTTCAAAATTGCCACCGCTGTTTGGACGTGTGTTCCATTATCTGTCGGACAGATCTGGAAATTAGATGTGAATTAAGTATTAATGGGAGTTATTGTAACGCAAATGACTCATAAACGCTCTTTGGATAGAAAATGCCCTTCCCACTTCAAGATAAAGCGACCAATAGTGAGAATTGAAGAGCCCAGGAAAGGGGGAAGCCATTTAGAACGGAGACGATGAAACACTTTTTCCACACAGAGAGTTGTGAGTCTGTGGAATTCTCTGCCTCAGAGGGCGGTGGAGGCCGGTTCTCTGGATGCTTTCAAGAGAGAGCTAGATAGGGCTCTTAAAGATTGCCGAATCAGGGGATATGGGGAGGCAGGAACGGGGCACTGATTGGGGATGATCAGCCATGATCACATTGAATGGCAAATGGTGACAATAGACAATAGACAATAGACAATAGGTGCAGGTAATAATAATAAATTTTATTTATGTGCGTCTTTCAAGAGTCTCAAGGACACCTTACAAACATTTAGCAGGTAGAGGAAAAACATGTAAGGGGAATGAAATAAATAGTAGAGACATGACTAGTACACAAATTAAAGACAGAATTCAATTCAAAACACAATATGAGGCAATTAATGCACAGATGAAAAGGGAGGGGGACGTGGGGCTAAGGATAGGCAGAGGTGAAGAGATGGGTCTTGAGGCGGGACTGGAAGATGGTGAGGGACACGGAATTGCAGATCAGTTGGGGGAGGGAGTTCCAGAGCCTGGGAGCTGCCCTGGAGAAGGCTCTGTCCCCAAAACTGCGGAGGTTGGACTTGTGGATGGAGACCGGCTGATGTGGATCTGAGGGACCGTGAGGGTTGGTAGGGGGAGAGGAGGTCAGTGAGATATGGGGGGGCCAGATGGTGGAGGGCTTTGTAGGTGAGGATCAGGATTTTGTAAGTGATCCGGTGGGAGATGGGAAGCCAGTGAAGTTGTTTGAGGACTGGAGTGATGCGATGCCAGGATTTGGTGTGGGTGATGAGTCGGGCGGCTGCGTTCTGGACCAGTTGGAGTCGGTTGATGTAGGTGGAGCTGATGCCAAGGAGAAGTGAGTTGCAATAGTCCAGTCGGGAGGAGATGAAGGCATGGATGAGTCTTTCAGCAGCGGGCGGTGTGAGAGAGGGCCTGAGTTTGGCGGTGTTGCGGAGATGTAAGAAGGAGGTTTTAATGACATGGCGAGCCAGCACCGGCATTCAATGTGAAGCAAGAGTCGCAGTCGGGATCGAACCCGGGTCTCCAGCGCTGTAAGGCATCGACTCTACCGCTGCGCCACTGGGTTTAATTTTACTGCATGTTCAGCATGGCCATTGTGGGCCGAATGGCCTGTTTCTGTGCTGATCCATATTCTCATAATTTACCAATACAATAAAATAATTGCAACTTGAAATCATTCGGAAATAATGCCTTTGATCTTGAAATGGTTTTGATTCGAGGAGCTGGTGTCCAAGTTTGCCTTCACTGCCAGGAGTTTTTTTGGCAGCTTTAATTTGTGGAGAAAACTAATTTGTTGGCAGTTGAACCCTGAAATTATGGTTCATGGACAAACACACAAAGAAATCACGTCGTTAGATTGCTTCAGTGCAGACAGACGGAGGTAGCGTAGACACATAGAAACATAGAAAAAACAGGTGCAGGAGTAGGCCATTCTCTGCCTCAGAGGGCGGTGGAGGCCGGTTCTCTGGATACTTTCAAGAGAGAGCTAGATAGGGCTCTTAAAGTCTGAAGAAGGGTTTCGGCCCGAAACGTCGCCTATTTCCTTCGCTCCATAGATGCTGCTGCACCCGCTGAGTTTCTCCAGCAATTTTGTGTACCTTGGGCTCTTAAAGATAGTGGAGTCAGGGGATATGGGGAGAAGGCAGGAACGGGGTACTGATTGGGGATGATCAGCCATGATCACATTGAATGGCGGTGCTGACTTGAAGGGCCGAATGGCCTACTCCTGCACTTATTATCTATTGTCTATTGTCTATTGTCATTTGGCCCTTGGAGCCAGCACCGCCATTCAAAGTGATCACGGGTGATCATCCACAATCAGTACCCCGTTCCTGCCTTCTCCCCATATCCCTTGATCCCGTTAGACCCAAGAGATATCTCCTAACTCTTTCTTGAAAACATCCAGTGAATTGGCCTCCACTGCCTTCTGTGGCAGAGAATTCCACAGATTCGCAACATTCCACAGACCAAGGAAGTCTCACAGTGGGAAGTTACTAGATTAGTGACCAAGTTTGTCACCAAATTATCGCTTTGAAGCTGGGTTCAATTCCTCCTGAGAGAGCGTCAAGGGTCCATGGGGACTCTGGAGGACATCTCTGAACACTGGTTGCCGCGGTGGGGCCAACAGCATTGTAGATAAATATTGCACCATTGTACTATAACAAAAGTAAGCATGCTGATAGAACAGGCAGTGAGGAAAGCAAATGGCATGTTGGCCTTTATAACAAGAGGAGTTGAGTATAGGAGCAAAGAGGTCCTTCTGCAGTTGTACAGGGCCCTTGTGAGACCACACCTGGAGTATTGTGTGCAGTTTTGGTCCCCTAATTTGAGGAAGGACATTCTTGCTATTGAGGGAGTGCAGCGTAGATTTACAAGGTTAATTCCCGGGATGGCGGGACTGTCATATGCTGAGAGAATGGAGCGGCTGGTCTTGTACACTCTGGAGTTTAGAAGGATGAGAGGGTATCTTATTGAAACATATAAGATTATTAAGGGTTTGGACACGCTAGAGGCAGGAAACATGTTCCCGATGTTGGGGGAGTCCAGAACCAGGGGCCACACAGTTTAAGAATAAGGGACAGAAGTTTAGAGGTAACATGAGGGGGTACTTCTTTACTCAGAGAGTGGTAGCGGTGTGGAATGAGCTTCCAGTGGAAGTGGTGGAGGCAGGTTCGTTGGTATCATTTAAAAATAAATTGGATAGGCATATGGATGAGAAGAGAATGGAGGGTTATGGTATGAGCGCAGGCAGGTGGGACTAAGGGAAAATAATTGTTTGGCAAGGACATGTAGGGCCGAGATGGCCCGTTTCTGTGCTGTAATTGTTATATGGTTATATGGTTAATAAGGGGTAGGCCATTTACTGTAGAACGGAGACGAGGAAACACTTTTTCTCACAGAGAATGGTTAGTCTGTGGAATTCTCTTCCTTAGAGGGCGGTGGAGGCAGGTTCTCTGGATACTAACAAGAGAACTAGATAGGGCTCTTAAAGATTGCGGTGTCAGGGGATATGGGGAGAAGGCAGGAACGAAGTACTGATTGTGGATGATCAGCCATGATCACAGTGAATGGCGGTGTTGGCTCGATTGGTAGAATGTCCTACACCTGCACCTATTGTCTGTTGCCTATAATGACTGCTTGATGTCTAGTAACCATTGGACGTTTGTGTACTACTCATAGGCTGTAATATGCAATCGTTGAATAAAGTTCTTGTAAAGGAAAATAAAGAGAGAGGGAGAGAGGGAGAGGGGAAGGAGAGAGAGAGAGAGAGAGAGAGAGAGAGAGAGAGAGAGAGAGGGGAAAGGGACTGGAGGTATTCCGTGGGCGTGGGCGCTGGTCACCGCGTGGGGTTGAGAGGTACTGTAAATAATGAATGCACTGTTGTATTATAATGATACGATATAGTGTAATTTTTTTGTTTATGATTTGATGTGTTGTATTGTATGTTTGAGTCGAATAAAGTTTTTGAAAAGAAAAAAAGAGAGAGAGAGAGAGAGAGAGAGAGAGATTAATTTTGTCACTTTTGATTAAACTTTTGGTGATTAACAACCAGTGTTTACTTTAATAAGTGTCTGCTATTAGACTCGCAGATCGATGGCCACCAAGGTCCTGAAACATGAGTGATGAGAACAAGTAGCTCTGCTTCTCCCCCACCACAGAAAGGAATGTGGGGGGTGAAATAGTTCATAGTTCATAGAACGGGTGGATTTCATGTAAAATCAAGAACAGAAAGTGAAATAAAACAGAAATAAAAAAGAAAAAAGAGAGAGAGAGAGAGGGTGTTACAGGTTACTCCAGCATTTTATGTCTATTTAACCTCCACACATGCTGCCTGACCCGCTGAGTTACTCCGACAATCGCCTCTCATTCCAGCAACCTTTAGTCTGAAGAAGGGTTTCGGCCCGAAACGTCGCCTATTTCCTTCGCTCCATAGATGCTGCTGCTGCACCCGCTGAGTTTCTCCAGCAATTTTGTGAACCTTTAGTTGCAACTAGGAAGCTGCCGAAGGCCAAAAAAGCTTTGAAACACTAACAAGTGGATTACAACTCATTACCCAACTGCACGCTCATCTCTTAACCACAACGACGGCTCGGGAGAGGGTGACAGCTTCATGCCACAAGATTCCTCTTCACCAAGGGAGCAGCCTGCGAATAATTATTAACAGCGAACATGTTAGAACATCACACTTCCCTTCTCTCTGGAGTAAATGTACAAAATAATTAGCTGACGTCTGCCGAGAGAGGGGACGATCGGGAGTGATGAATTAATGCCAGACGACAAAATATTTTAAAATGGACACATCGGTATAGAGCCCTTTCACGCCAACTCGAGACATTTCGCAAACAATTAACTGTTTAAACTATATTAATGCAGTAATAGCCACGTCAGTTATCAGTTTGGTTATCACTGTCACCCTCACTGTCCATCTTCAAATCCAGTGTTAAAACACATTTGTACTCCCTGGCTTTTGACCATGCCTGAGGCTTTGCTTCTGTTTGTGGTGTTTTTGATGTTTCTTTATTTTACATGTCTTTTCCTACTATTTCTTTTGATTGTTATTTTTGGTGTGTATTAACTTTTTTGTCAATGATTAGTGATGTACAGCACTTTGTTGCAGCTATGTTTGTTTTTAAAGTGCTCTATAAATAAAATTATTATTATTATTATTATTATTATTATTATTATTATTATCAGTTATCAGTTTGGTTTATTGGCAAGTGTACCGAGGTACAGTGAAAAGCTTGTGTTGCGTGTTAACCAGCCAGCCAAAAGACAATACATGATTACAATAGAGCCATCCACAGTGTAGATACATGATAAGGGAATAACATAAATAATGAAATTAAAAAGATCTTAATTTTTTAGCAACAGTCCAATAACTTTGGAACTGTTGTTGGGAGAAAGACCTTTCCCTTGTATCTCCATACAAGCTGAACGTTTTCATGAGATTCCTTAGTCAGCAACGTTTTAGACAATAGACAATAGGTGCAGTAGGAGGCCATTCGGCCCTGCGAGCCAGCATCACCATTCAATGTGATCATGGCTGATCATCCCCAATCAGTACCCCGTTCCTGCCTTCTCCCCATATCCCCTGACTCCACTATCTTTAAGAGCCCTATCTAGCTCTCTCTTGAAAGTATCCAGAGAACCGGCCTCCACCGCCCTCTGAGGCAGATAATTCCACAGATTCACAACTCTCTGTGTGAAAAAGTGTTTCCTCGTCTCCGTTCTAAATGGCTTACCCCTTATTCTTAAACTGTGGGGTTCTGGACTCAGTAAATGATGTACACCTCTTGGTTCAGCCCTAGCAAGTCATATAAAGCTGCTTCTAGACTTCCTGAATCTTATATTCAATCTCCCGGCCAATGAAGGCAAGCTAACCATATGCCTTTAAAATGACTTCATACGCTCATAAGTGATAGGAGCAGAGTTAGGCCATTCGGCCCATCGAGGCTACTCCGCCATTCAATCATGCCTGATCTTTCTCTCCCTCTGAACCCCATTCTCCTGACACCCGTACTGATCAAGAATCTATCTATCTCTGCCTTAAACATATCCACTGACTTGGCCTCCACAGCCATCAGTGGCAATGAATTCCACAGATTCACCACCCTCTGGCTAAAGGAATTCTTCTTCATCTCCTTCCGAAAGGAACGTCCTTTAATTCTGAGGCTGTGACCTCTAGTCCTAGACAGTGAAACTTTTGTGAGCCTGGTATTAAAAACGGGGAGCTGTCAACAAATCGCACGATATAGCGGTGGGAGGCACGAGAAACTATTCTGCTTTCCTTTCCTCCAAGCGAAGATTCTTTGGTAATCACAACCTACATATTACCTTGTAAGCTGTTATCATATTATCTTCAGACGAAGGGAAAGACTTGTTAATATCAACACATTACATGACAGTTTCCTTATTGAATTTATATGTTAAAATCCTAACTAAAGCCCCGAGAGTTTGGCTGTACAATACCAGTGTGATTAATTCGCTCAGGGGGGAGAGAGAGCAACATCTAGAAGAGAACATTCAAAATCCAAATCTTCTATTATTATATAAAAGTCTGTGGCTGCCGCCTGCCGACCGTCCGTCCGGCTGCCGTCTGGCTGCCTTTCTGCCTTTTGATTCGTTGACGGCTGCTCCTTCCTATCAGCTTCCAACACACTTCAAAACAAAGTTGCAAGACAGGAACACTCTGAACTTTTCACTGCTGCAGCAGGCAGGGAAGGTGCAATTGGAATTTTTTTTTAATCCACTGCTGAGGGAGGCAGGGGAGTGCTGGAATCTTACAATTGGGGACGGCTTCAGTTCCGTTGGAGGAGACGGGTGCATGGTGGAATATTGGGTTGGGGGATCACACCATTGGGGGAGCAGACCCAACGGGTCTGCACTTGGTCTAGTATATTACTAAAAACCCTCATCTTGTTTGGTTGTGTGTGTGTGTGTGTGTGTGTGTGTGTGTGTGTGTGTGCGTGTGTGTGTGTGTGTGTGTGTGTGTGTGTGTGTGTGTGTGTGTGTGTGTGCGCGCGCGCGTGCGTGCGTGCATGTGTGTGTGCGTGCGTGTGTGTGTGTGTGCGTGCTTGCGTGCGTGTGTGTGTGTGTGCCTGAGTCCCCGAATATTATTGGTTTATATCTCGACTCATGACTGATTAAACGTCTCAAAAAGTCAAAAGACTGTGAAATTAAAACGACCAGCTTCAACTGATGATGTCACAATGGCTCAGCTAACAATGATCAACCTGCTTGAAATGGTACGAAACTGCTCTTGAATTTGGTGGCCTTGCACCCTGCTTGAAATGGAATTTCAAGGACTAGCTGTGAGTCAACTGCCAGCCCACCAGCCATGAGTGAGTGAGCTTCCAGCACAACATGCTTGAGTGACTGAGCCGCCAGCAGAAGAATCAATTTAGCCCTCTGGAAACCAGTCCCTTCAGCGCACAACACCGATACTAGCGCTCCAGAAAGCCCCCCCCCACCCACTGGCCACCAATATTGGAATTGGTGGAGAGGTGGAATATTGCGTTGGGGGACCAGCCCTCCGGTGTGATGCTGGGACCCAACGGGAATAAGATAGCGCTACAATTTTAGGCCCACCTTACTCACCAATGTCCTGTGATGTAAATGAAACAAGATTCGTTCAGATTGATGGTATATTTTACACATTATTGACATCTTGAACTTTTTCAAACTTTCCTCTATTTACTTTATTAACTTTAACGTAATTTCAGCCAACAACATCACGACTTTGAACGCGGCAGCCGCGCCTGCGCACGTGCAGTTTGGTGGAATATTGCGTTGGGTGAGCGAGCCCAACATGTTCGCACTTGGTCTAGTGTGATTTTGAACTTGTGATTCAATGTATCAGGAGAGGCACGGTGGCGCAGAGGTAAAGTTGCTGACTCACAGCGCCAGTGACCTGGGTCCCATCCCGACTACGGGCGCTGTCTGTACGGAGTTTGCACGTTCTCCCCGTGACCTGCGTGGGTTTTCTCTGATATCTTTGGTTTCCTCCCACACTCCAAAGACGTGCAGGTTTGTAGGTTAATTGGATCAGTATCAATGTAAATAAAATTGTCTCTAGTGTGTGTAGGATAGTGTGCGGGGATCGCTGGTCAGCGGGTCATGGTGGGCCAAACGTTCTGTTTCCACGCTGTATCTCTGAAGTGAACTAGGAACTGAGTTACTCCAGCGTTTTGTGGGTCTATCTTCGGTGTAAAACCAGCATCTGCAGATCATATAACCATATAACAATTACAGCACGGAAACAGGCCATCTCGGCCCTACAAGTCCGTGCCAAACAACTTTTTTTTCCCTTAGTCCCACCTGCCTGCACTCATACCATAACCCTCCATTCCCTTCTCATCCATATGCCTATCCAATTTATTTTTAAATGATACCAACGAACCTGCCTCCACCACTTCCACTGTAAGCTCATTCCACACCGCTACCACTCTCTGAGTAAAGAAGTTCCCCCTCATGTTACCCCTAAACTTCTGTCCCTTAATTCTGAAGTCATGTCCTCTTGTTTGAATCTTCCCTATTCTCAAAGGGAAAAGCTTGTCCACATCAACTCTGTCTATCCCTCTTATCATTTTAAAGACCTCTATCAAGTCCCCCCTTAACCTTCTGCGCTCCAGAGAATAAAGACCTAACTTATTCAACCTATCTCTGTAACTTAGTTGTTGAAACCCAGGCAACATTCTAGTAAATCTTTCCTGCACAGACTTGCGCTCATCGCCCCCCACCCCACGCCTTGCGCATCCTGAGAACCGCTCCTCTACGTTCTACGGAGCAACCTCCTGATTTGGAAGGTTCTAAATTGCAAAGAGTATCAGTCGATGAGGGAATCTGACTATGTTTTGTTGTGCTGCAGCAAAGCAAGAATTTCATTGTCCTATCAGGGACACATGACAATAAACTCACTTGAACTTGAAGTGACGATCTCCGCGCTGGTTCACGCTCTTGAAAGCGGGGGATGGCAGCGAGCCAGCGACATCTGGTGACGGCTCCGTTTGGAAGGATTCCGCACACGCACTCCTAAATATAGTGACACGCTGACAGATTCCCATGCTTCATCAAGCCTCTCCGCTGCGCACAAACACTCGACAACGACAGAAGCTCAGGGCACTGATTAAAACACCGTGAAGATGCAGGAACCCTCGGAGCTGTAAGGAGATGGGTTGTGGAAACAAGGAACTGCAGATGCTGGCTGACAGAAAAAAACGCTCAACAACATGCTGGAGTAACTCAGCGGGACGGGCAGCATCTCTGCAGTTCAGGAAGGGGGTGACGTTTCAGGTCGAGACCATTCGGGTTGTAGAAACAGATGCTGGTTTACAAAAAGATATACACTCAGTCCAGGGTAGACAAAAATGCTGGAGAAACTCAGCGGGTGAGGCAGCATCTACGGAGCGAAGGAATAGGTGACGTTTCGGGTCGAGACCCTTCTTCAGACTCTGGCACCTCACCTATGCCTTTGCTCCATAGATGCTGCCTCACTCCCTGAGTTTCTCCAGCATTTTTGTCTACCTTCGATTCTTTCAGCATCTGCAGTTCTTTCTTATTCCCTAAAACCCCTGTCCCACTGTACGAGTTCATTCCAAGAGCTCTCCCGAGTTTGCCCTGATTCGAACTCGGAGATTTACAGTAATGTTCGCTTGTCGGAACTCGGGGCTCTCGTGGACATTTATCAACATGTTGAAAAATCTTCACGAGTCTTCCCGTGCTTACCTGCCGTTAGCGAGTCTTCCCGAGTACCTGCTGTTAGGGCTAAGAGACGTCCCCGAGCTCCGACGTACCCGCTACGTTAATTCTCCGTGCTTACCACGAGTTTGATTTTTTTTAAACTCGGGAGAGCTCTTGGAATGAACTCTCACCGTGGGACAGGGTTATAATTAAGTGCTGGAGTGACTCAGTAGGTCAGGCAGCATCTCTTGAGCACATGGGTGGTGCAGCAGTAGAGTTGCTGCCTCACAGCGCCAGAGACCCGGGTTCGATCCTGACTACGGGTGCTGTCTGTACGGAGTTTGTAGGTTCTCTCCATGACCTGCGTGGGTTTTCTGCAGGTGCTCCGGTTTCCTCCCACACTCCAAAGACATACAAGTTTATAGGTTAATTGGCTTCAGTAAAATTGTAAACTCTCCCTAGTGTGAATGAATGAATGATTAAGTTTATTGGCCAGGTATATTCACATACAAGGAATTTGCCTTGGTGCTCCGCTCGCAACTAACAACACGATTTACAGTAAACAATTAAGAATAAAACATAAGACATTAAAACATCCATAATAGAACATTATAAACATGTGTATTAAATAAAATACCTGAACAAAGGGAATTTATGGAATTCCCTGCCACAGAGGGCAGTGGAGGCCAAGTCACTGGATGGGTTTAAGGGAGAGTTAGATAGAGCTCTATGGACTAGTGAAATCAAGGGATATGGGGAGAAGGCAGGCACGGGTTATTGATTGGGGACGATCAGCCATGATTGCAATGAATGGTGGTGTGCTGGCTCGAAGGGCCGAATGGCCTCCTCCTGCACCTATTTTCTATGTTTCTATGTTTCCAAGGGATTTGTTTATGCCACAGACCTTTGTTTATTGATTAGAGCTATAACTCGGAGGGAAAAAGCTGCGTTTATGTCTGTCTGTGGCGGCTTTGACAGTCTCCGGACTCGGACACGGTGGGCCGAAGGGCCTGTTTCCCGCGCTGTATCTCTAAGCTAAACGAAGCTGCAGGTAGGACATAGAACAAGGCGGAACCAGGAGGATCTTCGAGGCGGAGGTGATCAAGAACGAAGGGAGGCACAAGATGCCGGAGTAACTCAGCGGGACCGGCAGCATCTGCGGAGAGAAGGAGTGGGGCGACTGTTTCGGGGGTCGAGACCCTTCTTCAGTCCTTCTAAAGAAAGATGCAGCCCCACGATCAATCTTGTCGATCCCCATTCACCCCATAGATCAGCACAATATTTTCACACAGAGAGTGGTGAATCTCTGGAACTCTCTGCCACAGAGGGTAGTTGAGACCAGTTCATTGGCTATATTTAAGAGGGAGTTAGATGTGGCCCTTGTGGCTAAGGGGATCAGGGGGTATGGAGAGAAGGCAGGTACGGGATACTGAGTTGGATGATCAGCCATGATCATATTGAATGGCGGTGCAGGCTCGAAGGGCCGAATGGCCTACTCCTGCACCTAATTTCTATGTTTCTATGTTTCTAATATTTGACGGAGAGAAAATAAATACATTTGCCACCGGTAGAGAAAGCCAGAGAATTGGTGACATCAGAGAGGCAGGCGATGATTTACGATCAGGGGAAGGTAGCAATTATTCTTGCAGATGAATGCAAGATCACCCAGTCTTGACACTTCGTTTGATGGGTCAAACAAAATCTAAATAATAATTGATTTTCCATTCAGCATTGTTACCACCATTAAATGGGTTCCACAGTGTGTTAAAATCAAGCCGCAATATCTCGTGCGTAGGCCCCTGATTTTAATTACCCACCAACTTCGCTACAGCTGTAATTTGAAATGCGTGCTCCACAAAATTACGTCTTCATTTAGGTCTCATTTCGTTTTAGTTTAGGGATACAGTGCGGAAACAGGCCCTTCGGCCCATCGAGGAGCTGTCCAAGTGTCTTTTTTAATGTTGCTATTGTCCCCGGGGGAGTCCAGAACCAGGGGCCACAGTTTAAGAATAAGGGGTAAGCCATTTAGAACGGAGACGAGGAAAAACTTTTTCTCACAGAGAGTGGTGAGTCTGTGGAATTCCCTGCCTCGGAGGGCGGTGGAGGCCGGTTCTCTGGATGCTTTCAAGAGAGAGTTAGATAGGGCTCTTAAAAATAGCGGAGTCAGGGGATATGGGGAGACGGCAGGAACGGGGTACTGATTGTGGATGATCAGCCATGATCACATTGAATGGCGGTGCTGGCTCGAAGGGCCGAATGGCCTCCTCCTGTACCAATTGTCGATTGTTCCCGCTACAACTACATCCTCTGGCAACTCGTTCCACATGCTCAGCACCCTCTGTGTGCAAATAAATGCGCCTAAGATTCCCGTTAAATCAGTCTGAAAAATAAGTCCGTGCCGGCCAGCGATCCCCGCGCGCTAACACTATCCGACACACACGAGGGATAATTTACATTTATACCAAGCCAATTAATCTACAAACCTGTACGTGTTTGGAGTGTGGGAGGAAACCGAAGATCTCAGAGAAAACCCACGCAGTTTCACGGGGAGAACGTACAAACTCCGTACAGACAGCGCCCGTAGTCAGGATCGGAAGTGGGTCACTGGCGCTGTGAGACAGCAGCTCTACCCGCTGCGCCAAAGTGCCGCACCTAAATATTGTGTATCGGCCTGGGCCACCAGACTACAGGAAAGATGAGGGTAAGCTAGAAACGAAGAGGGAGGTTGCCACAAAGACTCCAGGGAGGTCACGGTTGGGCAGTTAGAGAAGTCAATGTTCGTGCCTCTGGGGTGTAAGCTGCCCGAGAGAAATATGAGGTGCTGTTCCTCCAATTTGGGCTGGGCCTCACTCTGACAATGGAGGAGGCCCAGGACAGAAAGGTCAGATTGAGAATGGGAGGGGGAGTAATGCCCCTGTCCCACTTAGGAAACCTGAACGGAAACCTCTGGAGACTTTGCGCCCCACCCAAGGTTTCTGTGCGGTTCCCGGAGGTTTCAGGTGGTTGCCGGGGGTTGCAGGTAGTGGAGACTGACGAAAACCTCCGGGAACCGCATGGAAAGCTTGGGCGGGACGCAAAGTCTCCAGAGGTTTCCGTTCGGGTCTCCTAAGTGGGACAGGGGGCATTAAAGTGTTTAGCAACCGGGTGATCAGGTGTTCAGTGAAACGATCGCCGAGCCTGCGCTTGGTAGATGCTGGCTTACAAAATAGAAGACACAAACTGCTGGAGCAACTCAGCGGGTCAGTCAGCATCTTTGGAGAATATGGATAGGCAATGTTTTGGGTCAGATCTGACTTACAACCATCGGGCAATTAGACGTTACAAACTCCAAATAAAACAATGATCTTCGCAGCGGTAGAGTTGCTGCCTCACAGCGCCAGAGACCCGGGTTCGACCCCGACTACTGGTGCTGTCTGTGCGGAGTTTGTACATTCTCCCCGTGACCTGCATGGGTTTTCTCCGAGATCTTCGGTTTCTTCCCACACTCCAAAAGACGTACAGGTTTGTAGGTTAATTGGCTTGGTAAATGTAACTTCTCCTCAGTGTGTGTAGGATAGTGTTAGTGTGTGGGGATCGCTGGTCGGCACGGACTCGGTGGGCCGTGGGGCCCGTTTCCGCGCTGTATCTCTAAACTAAATTAAACTTGGATACACTCAGTCCTCTCGACTCGATTGTTATTAGAGATTGTAAACAGCTGAGCCCCCCCACCGCGATCCCTAATACATCCCATATCGTAAGGCCATTAATTTGCGTGGCCAGGCCAAGCCACACCCTGAATCTCAAACATAGCCAGAACCGTCAAAGACTGCCAAACCTCCTAATAATTCAGAAATAACTCAAATACATTCCAAAACATCCAAACACAATAAAGGGTGATGCCGCTAAACCAGTTCTAGAAGTGTGAACACATATTCTCAAACACATCATAATACTTCTAAACACCTACAGCATTTGGTTGTAAACATATCAAAAGTATTTTGAATAATCAAAAACATCTTTCAACTCTTTAAAATAGTGAATAATCTTCAGTGTGAAGAAGGGCCCCAACACAAAACGTCACCCATTGCTTCAATCCAGAGATGCTGCCTGTCCCGCTGAGTTACTCCAGCATTTTGTATCTTTCTTTGATTTAAACCAGCATCTGCAGTTCTCTCCCTACACGTGAATATTCCATTGTTTAGTTTTTTTTAGTTTAGAGGTACAGCGCAGAAACAGGCCCTTCGGCCCATCGAATCCGTGCCGACCAGCGATCCCCGCACACTAAACCAAATCTACACCCACTGGGGACAATGTTTACATTTACACCAAGCCAATTGACCTAAATACCTGCACGTCTTTGGAGTGTGGGAGGAAACCGAAGATCTCGGAGAAAACCCGCGCAGGTCTCGGGGAGAACGTGCAAACTCCGTACAGACAGCACCCGTGGTCAGGATCGAACCCGGGTCACCGGGGCTGAAAAGCAGCAACTGTAACGCTGCGCCACCGTGCCACCTATTTAAATTGTTACTTTAGAATGATCTAGAGGTTACTCCTCATCTAAGAATCCATCTAGAATTATGTTTGAGTTAGCAATACTTATTGGAGTCACTCATATTCCGCACTCCCCCATCAAACAAAGAGAATAATATGCCCTCGCCAAGCCTAAAGGAACTGCAGATGCTGAAATCCTGAGTAAGACACAAAGTGCTGGAGTAATTCTAAGGTCAGGCAGCATCATTGAGTCTGAAGATGGGTCATGATCCGAAACGTCGCCCAGCAATTCCCTCCAGAGATGCTGCCTGACCTGCTGAGTAATAGAAACATAGAAACATAGAAAATAGGTGCAGGAGTAGGCCATTCGGCCCTTCGAGCCTGCACCGCCATTCAATATGATCATGGCTGATCATCCAACTCAGTGTCCTGTACCTGCCTTCTCTCCGTACCCCCTGATTCCTTTAGCCACAAGGGCCACATCTAACTCCCTCTTAAATATAGCCAATGAACTGTGGCCTCGACTACCTTCTGTGGCAGAGAATTCCAGAGATTCACCACTCTCTGTGTGAAAAATGTTTTCCTCATCTCAGTCCTAAAAGATTTCCCCCTTATCCTTAAACTGTGACCCCTTGTTCTGGACTTCCCCAACATCGAATGGGAACAATCTATAGAGTCATAGTCATGCAGGGCAGAAACAGGCCCTTCGGCCCAGCTCGTCCATGCCGACCAAGATGTCTTGAATTCCAAGCTTCTTCAAGAAAGAATAAATTAAATTCACTGGACCCAGACAGCACGGAATCAGGCCATTCGGCCCAATTCCACCATGCTTACCCAAACGCACATCTGTCGTCGCCGAAAAAATCGCCTAAGTGGGACAGGGGCTTAAGGTATGACATCATGGGCAGAGTCACACATCAGGCTGCTAACATACTTCCTGGTTAAAACAAAAACTCGGCATAATGCACAGTTTGTTGCGGAGTTCAGTGTTGGAGTCAGGCCAGCACTTGTTAGATAGAGCTCTCTCAACAGAATGTTATTTCTGCCTCAGTGAGGTTTTATTTCAGAGATATGTTGGCAAATGTGTTTCTAATTAACTGGAAAAGGTTTCATGATTTGGTAATAGCCCATTACTCCAGAATCAGACAATGCAAATATACATCACTACTCACACATTAGCCAGCCATACCCAGATTTTGCATGGTTTGATAATGCTTGGTGCAGGCTTCTGTAGACCCTCTGACTGCAATACTCCGCAACGTGGTGCAGCGGTAGAGTTGCTGCCTCACAGCACCAGAGTCCCGGGTTCGATCCTGACTACGGGTGCTGCCTATACGGAGTTTGCACGTTCAGCCCGTGACCCTCGTGCATTTTCTCCCTTATCTTCGGTTTCCTCCCACACACCAAAGACGTACAGGTTCTTGTAGGTTAATCGGCCTTGGTATCATTGTAACTTGTCCCTGGTGTGTGTAGGATAGTGTTAGTGTGCGGGGGTCGCTGGTTGGCACGGACCCGGTGGGCCGAAGGGCCTGTTTCCGTCACTAAACTAAACATTAATCCCAAACAAAAACAGAAATTGTTGTTCATAAGTTATCTAGTGATAGGAGCAGAATGAGGCCATTCGGCCCATCAAGTCTACTCCACCATTCAATCATGGCTGATCTATCTCTCCCATTCTCCTGCCTTCTCCCCATAACCTCTGACACCCGTACCAATCAAGAATCTATCAGTCTCCACCTTAAAAATATCAATTGATGACCTCAACAGCCTTCGATGGCAATGAAATCCACAGAATCACCACCCTCTGACTAAAGAAATCCCTCCTCATCTCCTGTCTAAGGTATGCCCTTTAATTCTGAGGCTGTGGCCTCTGGTCCTGGACTCTCCCACTAGTGGAAACATCCTCTCCACATCCACCCTATCCAGGCCTTTCACGAAGTTTCAAAGAGGTCAATAGACAATAGACAATGGGTGCAGGAGGAGGCCATTCGGCCCTTCGAGCCTGCAACGCCATTCAATATGATCATGGCTGATCATCCAACGCAGTATCTTGTTCCTGCCTTCTCTCCATACCCCCTGATCCCTTTAGCCACAAGGGCCACATCTAACTCCCTCTTAAATATAGCCAATGAACTGGCCTCAACTACCTTCTGCGGTAGAGAATTCCACAGATTCACCACTCTCTGTGTGAAAAAAAGTTTTCCTCATCTCGGTCCTAAAAAATTTCCCCCTTATCCTTAAACTGTGACCCCTTGTTCTGGACTTCCCCAACATCGGGAATAATCTTCCTGCATCTAGCCTGTCCAACCCCTTAAAAATGTTGTAAGTTTCTATAAGATCCCCTCTCAATCATCTAAATTCTAGCGAGTACAAGCCGAGTCTATCCAGTCTTTCTTCATATGAAATGTGATCATGGCTGATCACCCCAATCAGTACCCTGTTCCTGCCTTCTCCCCATATCCCCTGACTCCGCTATTTTTAAGAGCCCTATCTAGCTCTCCCCCTCAACTTTCCAAACTGCAGCGAGTGCAGGCCCAGCGCTGTCCAGCGCACAGCGCCGTGCTGGTCTGTGTTTCCTCTACACAAAGAGGCCTTGGATATTGGCCGTTCCCTGTGGTTCCTCTGAGAACTATGTGTGTGCAAGGGTGGGGAGATTTCATGCACATGTCTTCTGTGTGGAGCAGGGTTTGCTGAAAATTCCACGTTTTGTTTTAAAATCGACAAAGTGCTTGATCAGCATAAAGTCCCCAGAGAAGAAATATGTTTGAAGTGCCGTCACCCTTCCTCGAAATTTTGAATTGGAATATATATATATATACACACACAAAAAAAAGCTGGAGTAACTCAGCGGGTCAGGCAACATCTCTTGAGAGAAGGAATGGGTGTCGTTTCAGGTCGAAACCCTTCTTCAGAAAAAGGGTCTCGAACCGAAACGTCACCCATTCCTTCTCTCCAGAGATGCTGCCTGCCCCGCTGAGTTACTCCAGCTTTTTGTGTCTATCTTCGGTTTAAACCAGCATCTGTATTTCCTTTCTACCTACATATACAGTGTATATATCTTTTGTGTGTGTGTGTGTGTGTGTGTGTGTGTGTGTGTGTGTGTGTGTGTGTGTGTGTGTGTGTGTGTGTGTGTGTGTGTGTGTGTGTGTGTGTGTGTGTGTGTGTGTGTGTGTGTGTGCGTGTGTGTGTGTGCGTGTGTGTGTGTGTGTGTGTGTGTGTGTGTGTGTGTGTGTGTGTGTGTGTGTGTGTGTGTGTGTGTGTGTTCTAATCTAATTAAAATAAATATCCAATATCCAATGTATATATCCAATTTGGGGCTGCCAGCTGGCACAGCAGTAGAGTTGCTGCCTTATGGCCCTGTCCCACGGTACAAGTTCATTCCAAGAGCTCTCCTGAGTTAAAAAAAAATCAAACTCGTGGTAAGCACAGAGAATGAACGTAGCGGGTACGTCGGAGCTCGGGGACGTCTCTTAGCGCTAACGGCAGGTATTCGGGAAGACTCGCTAACGGCAGGTAAGCACGGGAAGACTCGTGAAGATTTTTCAACATGTTGAAAAATGTCCACCAGAGCCCC